>NC_057808.1:508155009-508165521 GCF_018294505.1 Triticum aestivum
AAAACTCCATTCCCATAAGTATTGATATATATATATATATCCAATTGGATGTAAGTTAGCATGAATTATTATTGTTGACATTACCCTTGAGGTAAAAGGTTGGGAGGCAACACTATAAGCCCCTATCTTTCTCTATGTCCGATTAAAACTCCATTCCCATAAGTATTGCGTGAGTGTTAGCAATTGTGAAAGACTAAATGATAGTTGAGTATGTGGACTTACTGAAAAGCTCTTATATTGACTCTTTCCGGTGTTATGATAAATTGCAATTGCTTGAATGACTGAGATCATAGTTTGTTTGTTCTCAATGAAGTTTCTGATTCATACTTGACATTGTGAATAGATTATTACTTGAGCATAAGAAATCATATGACAATATCCATATATGTTGCTGTTATAAGAATGATCATGATGCCCTCATGTCCGTATTTTATTTTATCGACACCTCTACCTCTAAACATGTGGACGTATTTATCGTTATCGGCTTCCGCTTGAGGACAAGCGAGGTCTAAGCTTGGGGAGTTGATACGTCCATTTTGCATCATGCTTTTATATCGATATTTATTGCTTTATGGGCTGTTATTACACGTTATGTCACAACACTTATGCCTTTTCTCTCTTATTTTACATACATGAAGAGGGAGAATGCCGGCAGCGGGAATTCTGAGCTGGAAAAGGAGTAAATATTAGAGACCTATTCTGCACAGCTCCAAAAGTCTTGAAACTTCACGGAAGTTATTTTTGGAATTAATAAAAAATACTGGCGAAAGAATCCACGAGAGGGGGCCCACACCCTGGCCACGAGGGTGGGGGCTCGCCCTACCCCCTGGGCGCGCCCCCTGCCTCGTGGGCCCCTTGGCAGGCCTCTGGTGCCCATCTTTTGCTATATGAAGTCTTTTACCCTGGAAAAAATCATAAGCAAGCTTTCGGGAAGAAACTCCGCCGCCACGAGGCAGGACCAATCTAGGGCTCCTGCGGAGCTGTTCTGCGTGGGAAACTTCCCTCCGGGAGGGGGAAATCATCACCATCGTCATCACCAACGATCCTCTCATCGGGAGGGGGTCAATCTCCATCAACATATTCACCAGCACCATCTCATCTCAAACCCTAGTTCATCTCTTGTATGCAATCTTTGTCCCAAAGCCTCAGATTGGTACCTGTGGGTTGCTAGTAGTGTTGATTACTCCTTGTAGTTGATGCTAGTTGGTTTATTTGGTGGAAGATCATATGTTCAGATCCTTTATGCATATTAATACCCCTCTGATTATGAACATGAATATGATTTGTGATTAGTTACATTTGTTCCTGAGGACATGGGAGAAGTCTTGCTATAAGTAGTCATGTGAATTTGGTATTCGTTGATATTTTCATGAGATCTATGTTGTCTCTCCTCTAGTGGTGTTATGTGAATGTTGACTACATGACACTTCACCATTGTTTGTGCCTAGAGGAAGGCATTGGGAAGTAATAAGTAGATGATGGGTTGCTAGAGTGACAGAAGCTTAAACCCTTGTTTATGAGTTGCTTCGTAAGGGGCTGATTTGGATCCATATGTTTCATGCTATGGTTAGGTTTACCTTAATACTTCTCTTGCAGTTGCGGATGCTTGCAATAGGGGTTAATCATAAGTGGGATGCTTTTCCAAGAAAGGGCAACACCCAAGCACAGGTCCACCCACATACCAAATTATCAAAGTAACGAACGCGAATCATATGAGCGTGATGAAAACTAGGTTGACGATAATTCCCATGTGTCCTCGGGAGCGCTTTTCTCTATATAAGAGTTTGTCCAGGCTAGTCCTTTGCTACAAAAAGGATCGGGCCATCTTGCTGCAGCTTATTTACTTTCATTACTTGTTACCCGTTACAAATTACCTTATCACTACAGGAAACAGCTATTTTGCCGTCTGCCACGGCGGACGGCAAAGGCTCGAACGGCGGACGGCAAAGGCATTTGCCGTCAGCCGCGGACGGCAAAAGGCTCCGGCAAAGTAGGCTACGGTAAACAGGTCCTTTGCCGTCTGCTTTTTATGGCGGACGGCAAAGAGTCCTTTGCCTACAGTGGCGGACAGCAAAGAGGAGGGACGGCAAAAATACTGGACGTCCGCCAGCGTTAGTCCGTTAGGCGGCTAACGGCGGCCTTTGTCGTCCGCCAGTTGACGTCAGCAATGCGTCAGCGCCCGCTGTTTTTTGCCGTCCGCCACGGCGGACGGCAAAGGCAAAGTCTTTGCCATCAGCTTAGCTTTGCCGTCCGCCACTGTAGGCAAATTTGCCAAATGGCCCATCTCTCAGGAAGCACAGGTGGGCGCCACGTGCCCCCTTTGCCGTCTGCCACCGATGGCAAAGGTGTCTTTGCCGTCCGCGGCGGACGGCAAAGAGCCTGCACTGCCTCTTTTTATTCTGTTTTTCTTATATCCAACAATTATCACAGGAAATATATCACAGCAAATATATCACAGGAGCCAGCACATATATATCCAACATAATAAATATCCAGCACATATATATCCATACATACATAGTAGGTTGCACATAGTTCCATTGATCCATACATATTACAATATGCAAAGTTTCATCATAGCAAGCGAGCAGAATACAAGAAGTGCATGAAAGGAAAAAACAAGCAATCCATCATAGAAAGCTGGCTTCCGTGAAGTGAACGAAACCTGCAAAATGACAAATAAGAAAGTTAGAAAAAGAAGACTAGAAGAAGAATTATACTAGAAGAAAAAGAATAGAAGAAGAAGAAGAAGAAGACTAGAAGAAGAAGTATATGCCATTTATTAGCAAACTTAGGTGAACTGGATCATTTATGAGCTAAATTAGTTGAAATGGATCGTTTATGAGCTAACTTAGGTGAAATGGATCGTTTATTAGCTAACCTAGGTGAAATGGATCGTTTATGAGTTATCTTAGGTGAAATGGATCGTTTATGAGCTAAGTTAGGTGAAATGGATCGTTTATGAGCTAACCTAGGTGAAATGGATCGTTTATGAGCTAACCTAGGTGAAATGGGTCGTTTATGAGCTAACCTAGGTGAAATAGGTCGTTTATGAGCTAACCTAGGTGAAATGGGTCGTTTATGAGCTAACCTAGGTGAAATGGGTCGTTTATGAGTTAACCTAGGTGAAATGGGTCGTTTATGAGTTAACCTAGGTGAAATGGGTCGTTTATGAGCTAATTATGCAATTTTTGACATAAGTTAGCTAAGTACATATCGTTTTAGAGCTAACTTAGGTAAAATGGATGGTTTATGAGGTCAGTAAGCTTATTAAGTCATTTTGGAGGAAAAGAAGCTAACTCTAGGTCATTATGGTAAGCATATTGGAGGAAATAAAGCTAAGTCTAGGTCTTTATGCATTTGTTAAGCAAAACACTAGAGAAACTTACCGTGATCAGGGAGGTGTAGGAGCGGGGTGGCTAGTGCCGCTACCTGGAGAAGGATCGTGCGATGCGTTTCTGGAGTTAAGATGCACCAAAGATCATTTCCAATGTCTCGTTAGCATTATGACACTCAAATGTTAAGACTAGCAAGTAATGTCCATTCAAATTAAACTCACCGTGCTCCCAGGAGCAATCACTGGCATCGGCGGAGCGGGCTGACCGGACTTCTCGCACACAGACTGCACATTTGGTTTTCACAACAGAGTCATACTAGTTAGTAATGAGACTCAAATGTTAAGACTAGCAAGTAATCTGCAGAAGAAACTTACCACAAGGAGCTCGTACATGGCCCTTGCCTGCATGTCATTCCGTGGCCTCTCCTCCTCCATCATCTTTCTCGTCCTCTCCTCCATCTCCCGCTGCCTCTCCGCCGCCTCCGCCAGAAGTTTCTCCGTTCTATCTCTCTCAGTCTGTATAGCAGCCTGCAACACCACTCACATGACCATTTGTAATCATTGATGGAAGCGCACACAATGTAATGGAGAAAGATAACTGAGTACGTATCACTAACCTTGATGGCGAGTTGCACTGGCCGTTCACGAGGCCTTATCTCAGGAGCGGAGCTCGACTGGCGCGCCTTGATCTCCGGGAGAGTGCTAGGACAACGGATAAGTCCATCTCCAATGGCTATGGAGCCATGGGACCTCCCGCCACCAGATATCATCACCAGCTCTGGATCAATGGGACCCTGGCTCGGGTTAAAGTCCTCCCCTTTCCTCGCCTTCCCCTCATCTCTATATCTCACGAGCTTGTTGTGGGAGGAGATGTTGGTGAAGTTGTTTGCATCATCGAGGTCAGACTGAGAGAAAGCCTTGACTTTCTTGAAAGAGGCAGTGTGGGCCATGGCATACAGGTCGTACACCTCTAGCACCTTATCCGCCTTATTGTAGCGTGCCTGAAAGAGATAAACAATGAAAATTAGTAATTAAAGGGCTCAAGCTAGCATGATGAATGAATTGCATGAATCATGAAGCAAACCACATACCCAGTTGCGCCCGAACTGATATAAGTTGGAGCTGCCTTGATGGTGTGGCACACCTTCCATTTGGGCACGTTTGTCCTTGGCCTCGTTGTGGAGGGCTAGCCATTCTTTTGAGCACCACTCATCGACCAAGACCTCCCAACAATCCATCCGATCCGCACACCATCTCGGAGGCGCCTAAGTTAGCAAATAGAAACTTGAGCGCTACGGCTAAGAATTACTAAATGAAGGAACTTAAGTAGAAGGCCTTAAGAATTACCTTCATGTACTGCTCCTTACTCAAGAACTTATCGCGGCACGCCGGCTTGGTCTTGTTGATACCACGCAAGGCGTAGTAGTCTCGAACAGCCTGCACCCGAGCCTCGTGCCGTAAGTTCTGGAGTAGGCGCTTGCAGACGTTCTGGATAACATTTGCCGCCTCCTCCTCGTATCCCTCCTCACACCTGTAGAATATCTGCAATCAAATCAGACAATATTGATTAGTACAATTAATAACTAGCTAGTTGAAGATTTTGAAATGTGTAAAGGATAAATTACCCAGAACGTCCTGATCACCATGTCTGCCCTCGTGTCGCACACGACACCGTCGATAATGACATCCGGCGGGGCCGGGGCAGCCACGTAGTGCTCCCAGCTCAACCCAAGCTCTGGAAGCCGACCCTCACCAGGCAACATGACAAACCCCGGGAAGTTTTGCCGGCAAAGAACTCCAAGGACGGAGTTGGGCCGGCGGACACTATGATGGTGGTCCCAACCCCTGCAGCATGACAAGGCCAACGCATTAGTTATTTGAAGAAACGTGAATGCAGAAGGTACAAAAATATTAAATGCACTTACGTACCTCTCCCCATCAGGGAAAATCAACCACCTCTGCTCGCGGGTCGCCGGCACGGACGGGAGCCGTGTAGCACCACGCTGGTAGACGGTGCCACCCTCCTCCTCAAGATCAGTCGGCTCCCCGCCATCATCAGCATGGCCACTCGGCTCCTCGGGCTGATCCGGCCAGGTACCCCATCCGGACGTGTGCTCCTCCGGGGTCTCGTGGGCCGAACTCTCGTGGGCCGAAGGCCAGTCGACCCGAGGCTCGTGGGCCCAAGACCCGTGGACCGGAGGCTCGTGGACCGGAGTCCGTGTAGCCTCCTCCTCGGACGAGTCCACCCTAGCAGTCACGTGCTCGGGTGAAACAGCTGGGGGTGGCGGCGAGGAAGGCGCCGTAGCAGTCACCCTACCACCTCTCCCGCGACCACGTGCCCCACCTCCTCTCTTCCTACCTCGTCCCCTGCTGGGCACCGCGGTCGACGAAGAAGGGCCCGGCGGTGTGGACATACTGTCCAGCAACGCTCGGCGGAGAGGTGCGTCTGGAATCGAAGACCTCAGACCACGCGCCGATGAAGAAGGGGCCTTGGCGCGCTCCCGACCAGCGCCCACCATCTTTCAACACCTGCCATGACAAACAGTAAACGAAATTAGTACAACATAAAAAAAAGACCGACATGAATAATAATATGTGTATCACTTAAGTGTATCATCATCAAGTACAACATTAAAAAATTTAATACCTGACACTACTAATAATCTCGATCAGTATCATCAATAAATGCATAATCATCATCATCACTATAATCAATGACGGGCTCATAGGGTTCAGTGGCATCAACATGTGGAAGGCCACCTTGACGTAATCGGTCAAGCAATGACAGGTCATCCGCAGCAGTAACCTCTTCTTGTTCCGGCTCTTCTTGTTCCTCCTCTGGGGTGATGTCGGATTCACTGTCGCTGTCTACTTCAATGTTTTGGGGTGAAGTATAGCGGTTCTTGAAACGCTTTCTGGAAAGACGTGTCTCTTGGAAGAATTCTCCTTCATATGTGTCTGGCTTAATGTGAGGTTCATAATCCTCTTCCTTTGGGGGAGATAGTCTAGCATGTGGCGGCACTTCATAAACGACATCCCAACCTTTCAGATTTGGATTAGTTTGGCAGGCCCACGGTAGATAGAATACTTGGGTCGCCTGTTGAGCCATAATATAGACATCAGGAACATCTAAATGGGTGCTTTGGTTGATTTCAACTAGCCCTATATGTTCATGAGTCCTTCTAGTCTCCTTCGGCTGAAACCAATAACATTTGAAGACTACGACATTCGGTGGGTTTTCACCATAGAATAGAAGTTCATAAATTGCTTCAACTCTCCCATAATACTCAGTACCTCCTTCGCCGATAGCAGATACACAACAATTTGTAGACTTTCGGTCGGCCATAGATAGCTCTTTGCCATAGGTACGAAAGCGATACCCGTTGATGTCGTATTTGTCAAATGAACGGACCTTATAGTCAAAACCATTAGCGACTTGTCTCGATTCGGCGTCCATAGACTCTGAATTAGCCTACAAATTTAATATGAAAGGATTGTTGCATTACGCACAAATTAGCGAATGAAACCGGGATAGCCGCCTACAAATTAGCCTACAAGTCTAATAGAAATTACCGTTTGTTTGAACCAAGAGATGAAACCGGGATAGCCGCCTCCTTGCTTTGCGAGAAGCTCATACTCTTCGACAGAATCCTTTTGGATCACCGCTCCATACGAGAATAAGGCGACGTATCGACTGTATGAAATATCCAGGAATAAGAGCAGTTCAAAGGAAATAGAAGTTGCAAAACTATGTACCGAGAACTTACTCGATGTACGGCCGCACTTCTATCAGGTTGTTGAAGATATACAACGAAATGGTCCGCCATTGTTCGTTATCCAAAGATACTGGATTTGAAACACTGGCTGGTGCGAGATTCCCTTTGAATAGGCTGAGGTTGGATCCACCCTTTTTAGGGTCGTCAGCATTGTACCGAGGCTTCGAATTATGCAAATGACGATTTTTGGCTTCGTAGTGTGCTGTCACGAAGTTTGCCGCCTCCTCAGTGATGAATGCCTCAGCCATCGATGCTTCAATTCTACGTTTATTTTTTCATTTTTGTCGAAGCGTCTTCTGCATCCTCTCAGTTGGGTAGCACCAACGATTTTGCACGGGCCCCCCCAGTCTTGCCTCGGTCGGGAGATGCAAAATCAAATGTTGCATTGGATTAAAGAAGCCCGGTGGAAAGATCTTCTCTAACTTGCAGATCAACTCCGGCGCCAACTCTTCCATTTCTTCTAGCACGCCAGGCGATAGTTCTTTCGCACAAAGAACACGGAAGAATAGCTGAGTTCTGCCAGTACTAGCCATTCATCCTCAGGGATGAAGCCACGCAACATCACCGGCATTACCCGCTCAATCCATATGTGCCAATCATGACTCTTGAGACCAAATATCTTCAATTTATCAAGACTGGCTCCCCTCTGTAGATTCGCTGCATACCCATCGGGGAACATCAACTGCATTTTCACCCACAAGATAATTTCCCTCATAGCTGGCCTTCCAAGATTGAACCATGCCTTTGGCTTCGTCCAGTTCTGCTTTCCTTTCGGTTCTTTCATGTTTTGTAATGGCCTGTCACATAGCGCCTCCAGATCGACTCTAGCCTTAGTATTATCCTTTGACTTCCCATCTATGCCGAACAATGTACCAAAAAGTGCCTCGGCGATATTCTTCTCAGTGTGCATCACGTCGATGTTGTGTGGGCAAAGGAGGTCTTTGAAGTAAGGCAGATCCCATAAGCATGTTTTGTGAGTCCAGGCGTGCTTAGAATTATACCCCTTGAAGTACCCTGGACGCTCTGGATCTGGCTCGAGAGCGTTTAACTGATCCAGGGTCTGTTGGCCTGTCAATGCAGGCGGTGCAGAGTTTTTGACAACTCTACCTCTGATGAAGTTCTTCTTGTCTTTCCTGAACTTATGGCGAGGATTCAGGAACTGTCTATGCATGTCGAAGCAAGAAAACTTGCAACCGGCCTGAAGCCAACGAAACTCAACAGCTCCCTTGCATGTGGGGCACGGGAACCTTCCATGCACACACCAGCCAACGAATAGCGCATACGCCGGCAAGTCATGCATCGAGTACATGTGCCAGACACGCATTATGAAGTTCCGTTTGCTATAGGCATCGTATGTCTTGAACCCATTATCCCAGGCTTCTTGCAATTCGTCCTTAAGAGGTTGCATGTACACATTCATATTTTTCCCCGGATAGTTGGGCCCTGGAATTATCAACGTCAGGAAAATGTTCTTTCTTTGCATAATCTGTCCGGGGGGGAGATTGAGTGGAAAGACAAATACGGGCCAACAACTGTATTGGGCTGCCGTCATACCAAACACACTGAACCCATCCGTGCTGATGCCGACTCGAGGATGCCTCGGATCTGCCGCTTTGTCACCATGTAATTCATCAAACTTTTTCCACGCAACACCATCCGATGTGTGTACAATCATCAGATTCCCATCTGCATCTAGTTCGGTTCTTTTGCCCGTTTTGTGCCATGTCATCTGTCTGGCCATCTCTTCGACCATGAAAAGACGTTGAAGTCTTGGTACGATTGGCATATACCGAAGAACACTAACGGGGATTTTGGTCTGTGTCTTCTCACCCATACCGTTGTCTACCACAACATACCTGGAAGACTTGCAAATGGGACAATAGTTCAAGTCCGCTAGTCAAGCCTAAACAAGACACATCCTTTCTCACAGGCATGTATCTTATCATAGGGCATCTTCAATGCACGGAGGATTTTGTCCGACTGGTACAGGTTTGCAGGCATTACATGGCCTTTGGGTAGAAAGCGTCCAAATACTGTCATCATTGCATCGTAGCATTCTCTGCCCAAGTTGAACTGAGCCTTCAGAGCCATTACTTGTGAGATGGCATCCAACTGACAAAGCTCAGTGTGCTCATGGAGCGGACGTTTTGAAGACTCCAACATTTCATTGAAGGCCTTTGCAGATTCCTCCATCTCCTCGTCCAAATCCCGAGCATCATCAAAGTCTTGCACCATGTTTTCCATCCCCGTACCATGCTCGTCGGTGCGACGACGATCCACCTCAGCTCGGTCACGTTGGGCAGACTCACCATGAAATGTCCACACCGTATAATCGGGCGTAAAACCACTCTTCTGCAGGTGTTTGCCCATTTCAGCCTCTGTCCTCTTTTCCCAATTGTCGCACCGTAAATAGGGGCCCTAGGTTTTCCTCTGGCCATTTGCAAATGCGGCTCGCACAAACCCCTTGGTTTTTGTGAACCATTCAGTGCTCCATTTGTTCTGACCAGTGTGACCGGTGTACATCCACGCACGATCACTCATCTTGACTTTCAGAGCTACTAGACACACAACATATATATATATATATATAATTCACCATGTATATATTCATCAGTTGATCTACTTTGTCAATTTTATTACGTCCATGCAACCTACACTCTAATAGGTAATGATAGGTCCTAATCCCACCCGAGTATGTTTAGATTGGGTTCATTTTCCCATGCTATGCTCCGGATCCTACGCAAAATTTTGGCAGCACCTCCCCGCTGTTCTCCTGATACACGTCTCTGCAATAAACAGAGAGGATGTGTACCCGGAGAACGACAAGGGAGGCACTGACGAAATTTATGCGTCGGATCCGGAGCAAAGCATATGGGAAAACGAACCCAATCTAAACATACTCGGGCTGTCCATGGATAGCGTTGGACAATTCGAAAGAATCAAGGTTATAAATATGCAAATGCATGCATATTTATAACTATGACGCTTTCGAACGGGAAACACATATTGGTTACGCATACTGATGATTCAAGACACATATGTAGCTAGCTATCAAGTTTCATCGGAATAGATCAAATAATTAATGGGGGAGGAGGACATGTCATTTGTGCTCACCCACGAACGAAGGGGCAGAGCTCGTCAAACGCACGAAGAGGTCGTCGAACACCAAACCTCGCAGCGATGAAACAACTGCACATTTAAAACTACCCGATCAACACAATTATATATGATGTTTTTCATAACAAAATCGAAAGATATATGACCTAACTAATAATTCACAAATATATGACCCCGTCGGCTTCTGGAAGGCCAAAGAACACCTTTTCGGGAGGTGTCGGGGGTCGGGGTGTCGTGTCGGTCTCGGGGTGCCGTGTCGGGGTCGGGGTGTCGGGTCGGGGT
>NC_057808.1:508166354-508166923 GCF_018294505.1 Triticum aestivum
TTCCTCTTCTTCCCTTTCTTCCTTTTCTTCCTTTTTTCCTTCTTCTTCTTCTTTTTCTTCTTCTTCTTCTTCTTCTTCTTCTTCTTCTTCTTCTTCTTCTTCTTCTTCCTCCTCCTCCTCCTCCTTTCCTTTTTCCTCTTCTTCTTCTCCTCTCCTCTTTTTTCTTCTTCTTCTTCCTCTTATTCTTTTTTCTTCTCCTCCTCCTCTTCTTCTTCTTCCTTTCCTTTTTCCTCTTCTTCTCCTCCTCTCCTCTTTTTTTCTTCTTCTTCTTCTTTCCTAAAACTAAACTAAACCTAAACCTAAACCTAAATCTAAAACTAAAACTAAAACTAAATCTAAACTAAACATAAACCTAAAACTAAAAAAACAGATAAAAGGAAAAAACTAAATCTAAACCTAAAACTAAACTAAACCTAAACCTAAACCTAAACCTAAACCTAAAACTAAAACTAAATCTAAACTAAACATAAACCTAAAACTAAAAAACAGAAAACAAAGGAAAAAAGAGGAGGAGAGCTCATCTGGGGCAGGGCCGGTGGAAGAGGTGGCCGGTGGAGGAGGAGGGCGGG
>NC_057808.1:508167133-508292163 GCF_018294505.1 Triticum aestivum
AGAGAAGAAGTGAGTAACGGCGGGGGGTACGGGCCGTTAGGTAGTGAGCTCTTTGCCATCCGCCTCTCTTTGTCGTCCGCCTCTCTTTGGGTTCCGCCCTTTTGCCTCTTTGCCGTCTGCTGGCAGACGGCAAAGAGGTGGGCCGTTAAGTTTTTTCCAAACGGGCGGGGGGTGGGGGCCACCTCACTCTTTGACGTCCGCCAGCGGACGGCAAAGATTCTTTGCCGTCTGCTGGCAGACGGCAAAGAGCTCGCAGATGGCAAAGAGCTTCTTTGCCGTCCGCCTTTTCTTTGCCGTCTGCTTTTGGGTAGCTTCTTTGCCGTCAGCTAGCAGACGGCAAAGAGCTGGCAGATGGCAAATTAGCTGATTCCAGTAGTGTATCACAAAACTATCTGTTACCGATAATATCAGTGCTTGCAGAGAATACCTTACTGAAAACCGCTTGTCATTTCCTTCTGCTCCTCGTTTGGTTCGACACTCTTACTTATCGAAAGGACTATGATAGATCCCCTATACTTGTGGGTCATCATGTACCAGACCTATTGTGAACCTCACCATGAGTTTGGCAAGAGGGTACAATAGTGATCCAGGAGTGGATCACTGGACAGCGGTCAAAATTATCCTTAGTGGAATAAGGACATGTTTCTCGGTTATGGAAGTGACAAAAAGTTCTTCATAAAGAATTACGTCGATGCAAGCTTTGACACTGATCCGGATGACTCTAAGTCTCAATCTGGATACATATCGAAAGTGGGAGCATTTATCTAGAGTAGCTCCATGCAGAGCATTGTAGACATAGAATATTTGCAAAATACATACGGCTCTGAATGTGGCAGACCCGTTGACTAAACTTCTCTCACAAGCAAAACATGATCACTGGGTGTTAATCACATAGCGATGTGAACTAGATTATTGACTCTAGAAAACCTTTTGGTGTTAGTCACATGGAGATGTGAACTAATCACATAAAGATGTGAACTATTGCTATTAAATCACATGACGATGTGAACTAGATCATTGACTCTAGTGCAAGTGGGAGACTGAAGGAAATATGCCCTAGAGGCAATAATAAAGTTGTTATTTATATTTCCTTATATCATGATAAATGTTTATTATTCATGCTAGAATTGTATTAACCAGAAACTTAGTACATGTGTGAATATATAGACAAACAGAGTGTCACTAGTATGCCTCTACTTGACTAGCTCGTTAATCAAAGATGGTTAAGTTTCCTAGCCATGAACAAAGAGTTTTCATTTGATAAACGGGATCACATCATTAGAGAATGATGTGATTGACTTGACCCATTCCATTAGCTTAGCAATTGATCGTTTAGTATATTGCTATTGCTTTCTTCATGACTTATACATGTTCCTATGACTATGAGATTATGCAACTCCCGAATACCGGAGGAACACTTTGTGTGCTACCAAACGTCACAACATACACTACTAGGGAAAACCCTAGCAGTAGCGCGTGTTCAAAGCCTATCAGTAGCGCGGAGTGCGGCGCTACTAGTAAGGCGCTACAGCTAAAGGTTAGCAGTAGCGTGGGTTGAACCACACTACTGCTATATCGACTTAGTAGCAGCGCTTTATACTATGAGCGCTACTGGTAATTAGTTGTAGCGCTTCTCCTGGCACGCGCTACTACTATTATTCCGTATTTCTTTTTTATTTCATGTTGTATTCATACACCTTTATACAAGTTTTCATACCGCAGCAATTTAGAGAATGATTTTACATCATAATGAGTTATTACATCACTGGGAGAAAGAACCGTGGACTAGTTTCAAGTGGATGGACATCCACTTGAAACTAATCCGCAGTTCTTTCACCCAATGATATAATATATCATCATCGTCATCATATCATTAACAACTTATCATCATAATACATCATTGTCATATAACACCTCCTCATGATCATCGTTTTCATCAATGAGACATCACATACAAGTTGGTCACTAGACATAATCACAACTACTCATCATCATCAACTCTCATAAACATATTGTACCTCATAGGACCTACTACATTCTCTTAGGACCTACTATATTATCTCAGGTAAAATAGCATAAAACAAGATAGCCCCTGACTCTCCATTATGGAGAATTGAGATTATCCTGTCTCCAATTTTTGCCTTTCGCACAATGTTGCTTCCAAGAACCTCCTTACGAATGTCCATACATTTTTTTCATTCTAAGATTAGCATGTGTTCACCGGTTTTAGAAATCCGGTATGGACAGGTGAGATTCATAGGATGACCTGGCTGTATGTTCAAAACATCAAGGCGACAATTCTGATACATAATATGAGGCACACAATCCATCGGGATTCTCTGTTGAAAAACATAGTAATAACTTCGTAGTTCGCAATGATGTACTAGTTTTAGAAGTGTGCAAAAGATGGACGGATGTCGTAATAGTAAAAAATCTTACCAGAATATATCCATGGAAGTTATCGTGGTTCAACACGTGCACTAGTGGCACGTATTGACCATAATTTGGAGGAGTTCGATAAAAGGCATTGTAATTCTCAAGATAAGTACAATATGCGACCAGATGACTTTTCTCCTGATAAGTTAACTCAGAGCCATCGGTGTAGTTGGTTCTGTCTACCATGTTCCGCACATTCTTTGAAGAATCAAAGTAAGCTATCAATGGAAATAAGCTGTCAACTATTTTGAAATAAACAATATAAATTATGGTCATAACTATGTTTGAGGAACTCACATAGCGGTAGAATTGGAGGCGTATCAACAAGGACCCAAATGTCCAAATTGTCTTGGTCGATGTCAGGATCACCAAGATCCATGGTGACACACATACACTCTTGAAAATCATACGTCTTGCAAAGTGCTTCCCAACCTGGGCAACCAAAATGGGATACGCTCTCAGAATTGTATAGATTTACCTCAAAATCCATAGCATGATGGGTCCTTAGGTTAATTTTATTTGTTTCATTCCTCTCATGATCTTCAAAACCCATCCTCTCCAAGACATAGCGTCTTGCATGGCATGGGATAAGCTAGTCGAATTGTAAAAGACGAAAATTACACGTTGATGTAGTAGAAGTCGAGCTTAATTACGAAAAAAACACTTTGCGTCGTAGCTTACCGTATCACAATCGAAGGCCTCCTTGAGCTTAATGTTGAAGCGCCGACCTTCGTCTAGGTGAGGCCTGTCGCAGACACCCCGGTTGTCACCGCACCAGGAGCACTTCCCGGGACCTTCTTCATCCGACGGCATTTCCTATGTTCATAATTCAAAGATTAAACTTGTACAATTAAAACTCTCAGCTTGTTCATTATTCATCACGGGTTGACTATCGGTCTGCCGAGTCTTTTCTTGAAAACTCTCAGCTCACGTGGTGTATACATTCGACCGTTGGTGATGATCGCTCCCCGAGTGCATTACACCAAAATGTCTAGCACACGGGAACGAAGAGAAGCGACCCCCACGACAACAGTCGGGATTCTTTCTCCTCTCATACATGGTGGTGACTCTCCCTCACTGAGTCCTCTCTGACATCTGCAACCATCGGTGATGGTCGTTACTCCTCCTTCCCCTAGTGCATAACAATGGTCTAGCACAAGGACAAGAAGGAGAAACGACCCCCACGGCAACAGTCGGGATTCTTTGTCCTCTCATATATGGTGGAGCCTCGACAGACTTAAAGTCAACCCGAAATATCGTTTAATTATCTTTCTAGAAAATCCAGGCCCCTCGATATTTCCTGCATATTCTAGCACAAGTCATGCCATAATTCACGGAAAAATCCGGCATGACCTTTGCTAAAAAAGGACATATCGAGCGCCTGAAATTTGCTGAAACAGAAATTAATCAACACTCCGGCAAAACATAGGCCACTCAAAGGTGTAACCTGAACATGACCGGCCACTTGGGCAACCACAAATCCTATTTGAGCAACACAAGATATACATGTTTTTATCTACATCATATCTTATAGGACTCATATTGACATGGAGATTTGGCTGGTCTCACCTCAAGGTCGGAGGGGGGCGGTGACGGGGACGACGGCGGCGATGATGGAGGGGCTCCTTGATTTCTGCAAAAACAAAAACCCTATAAGTTATCACTAATACATCTCGAATAATTGCTTAAACTAAAAAAAAATAACAACAAATATGACATGTTCAACTAGTTCTATTAATTCAACTAGTTCTTACTAAATATAAACTTACTATAAATAGAAAAAAAACTAGTTCTTACTAAAAATAAAGTAGTTCAAATAGTTATATTAATTTTCTTACTAAAATTATATTAGTTCTATGAATTCAACTAGTTTATTAATTTACTTGCTAAACTAGTTCAACTAAAACTAAACTAGTTCAACTAGTTTATTAATTTACTTACTAATTATTTTAAACACTTACTAAAAATAGTAAAAAAACTACATTATACAATAGTAAAAAACATCTACTATTAACCATACTGCCCTAGTTAACTAGTACCATCACTAATACTAATTAACATCTGCTACTACTAAAAATCATTATCTATGAACCCTAAATTAACATCTACTACTACTAAAAAACATCTACTAACTAAGCAGAGAGAGGGGTGTGGGAGGCGTGGGGGGCTTACAGAGAGGGGAGAGACGGTGGCGGGGAGGTGCTCGGCGATGGAGGTAGGGGCGGCGAGGGCGGGCTCGGGATCGGGAGGCGGCGGTCCTGGGCGGGCTCGGGCGACGGCGGTGAGGTCGAGGGCGACGGCGGTGAGGTCGAGGGCGACGGCGGTGAGGTTGAGGGCGGCGACGGTGAGGTCGAGAGCGGCGCCGGGCGGCGGCTGTGAGGTTGAGGGCGGCCTCGGGTGGCGGCGACAAAGGAGTAGGGGAACAGGGGGGAAGGGAGGACTTAGCAAAATTTTGAGCCCGCGGGTGGTTAAGTTGATCTAGGAGTAGCGCTCTTAAGGAAACGCGCTATAGCTAATTTAGCTATAGCGCATTTTACAGAAAAATGCTACTACTAAAGGAAGCAGTTATTTCTTTTGTTTATCCCAATATAAGTCTAAGCATGTAAAAACATCAAGAATATACATTCAACATCATTGATCTTTTTGTGTAGAATCTAAATAGTCAACATGAATCCTCATTGTACCTGTATAGGTATAGGCGAGGATTCATATTGCAACCACAAATCCTACACATATAGTTCAATGAAGACCAAGTGCTCGAGATAGTTTGAGAAGAAACATATTTAAGGTGGTAAACACCTTGTTCGCTTAGCAGTATGGGACTAAACTTAATTAGTTGCGGTGATACTTAGCAGCAGCGAGTTTTGAAGAAAAACGCTGCTACTGAGTACTTTAGCACTAGCACGTCTAGGAGAAGGGTGCTACTACTATATCTAGCCTGGAGGCAACGCCGTGGCAATTATAGTAGTAGCGCTTGTTTCACTTAGAGCGCTACTGCTATCGGGATGTTAGTAGCGCGGTTTCCTGGAGCTCGCTATTGCTAATTAGCAGTAGCGTTTGTTTTTAAACCACGCTGCTGCTAAGATTCTGTGTATAAGGTTTTCCCTAGTAGTGGTAACTGGCTGATTATAAAGGTGCTCTACAGGTGTCTCTGATGGTACTTGTTAAGTTGGCATAGATCGAGATTAGGATTTGTCAATACGATTGTCGGAGAGGTATCTCTGGGCCCTCTCGGTAATGCACATCACTATAAGCCTTGCAAGCAATGTGACTAATGAGTTAGTTGCAGGATGATGCATTACGGAACGAGTAAAGAGACTTGCCGGTAACGAGATTGAACTAGGTATTGTGATACCGACGATCGAATCTCAGGCAAGTAACATACCTATGACAAAGGGAACAACGTATGTTGTTATGCGGTTTGACCGATAAAGATCTTTGTAGAATATGTGGGAGCCAATATGAACATCCAGGTTCCGCTATTGGTTATTGACCGGAGACGTGTCTCGGTCATGTCTACATAGTTCTCAAACCCGTAGGGTCCGAACGCTTAAAGTTCGGTGACGATCGGTATTATGAGTTTATGTGTTTTGATGTACCTAAGGTAGTTCGGAGTCCCGGATGTGATCATGGAAATGACGAGGACTCTCGAAATGTTCGAGACATAAAGTTTGATATATTGGATGACTATATTCGGACACCGGATGAGTTCTAGGGGTCACCGGATAATTATCAGAGTGCCGGGGGGTTATCGGAACCCCCGGGGGAACTATTGGGCCTACATGGGCCATAGGGAAGAGGGGAGGCAGCCCACAAGGGGCAGCCGCGCCCCCTCCCTATAGGGAGTCCGAATTGGACTAGGGAGGGGGGCGCCCCCTTTCCTTCTCCTCTCCCTCTCCTTCCTTCCCCCTTCCTCATAGTTGGACTAGGAAAGGGAGAGTGAAAGTGCTAGTTATCGACTAGAGGGGGGTGAATAGGCGATTTTTATGAAAGTCTTCAAGACATGAGAGTTTCGAATACAAACAATAGAACTGAACCTATTGATATGCAGCGGAAAGTAGACTACACTAGACAAGCCATAGTCAAGCGAGTAATGAAGCTAAAGTACGAAGACTATTGGTAGCTAGGTAGTATGGATCAAGATGGAAGATAGTATGAAGCCAAACAACAATAGTTGTCACACAGTGAAGTCAAACAGACAAGGCAAGCATGCAAATGACTTCGCGAAGACAAACTGTAAATAAGTGAGGGAAGAGATAGAACCAGTTGCTTGGTGAGGACAAGGATTTGTTGGACCAGTTCCAGTTGCTGTGACAACTGTACGGCTGGTTAGGGAGGTTGAGATTCAACTCAGAAGACCGCGTCTTCACCTTATTCCCCTTGAGCTAAGGACACTTAGACCTCGCCCAATCACTCTGGTAAGTCTTCAAGGTAGACTTCCAAACCTTCACAGACTTCGTTCACCGGCAATCCGCAATGACTCTTGGATGCTCAGAATGCGACGCCTAACCGGCTGGAGGATTCACAGTCCTGAAGTGTAACAATTCTTCAGGTCACGCGGACAGAAAGACTTCAGTGATGCCTAACACTCTTTGGCTCTGGGTGTTTTGGGCTTTCTCCTCGCAAGGATTTCTCTCTCTCAAAGGCTTCGAGGTGGGTTGCTCTCAAACGACAAAAGCCGTGCACTAACTCTGAGCAGCCACCGATTTATGCTGTAGGGGGTGGGATATTTATAGCCACAGGGCAACCCGACCTGATTTGTCCGAAATTACCCTGGGTCATTCAGGAACTGACACGTGTTCCAACGGTCAGATTTCAAACACACGCGACAGCTTAACTTGGGCTACAAGTAAAGCTAACTCATCCAGCTCTGGATAAGATTTGCTCTCATTGTCTTCGCTCGAAGACTTAGGATTTGGATGAGCATCACTTCAGTCACTCTGACTTTGTTCACTTGACCCCACTTAACAGTACGGTGGTTCCTATGACTCAACAAAGAAGAAAAGGAAACTACGAAACAGCTATGTCTTCGCACTCCATAGTCTTCCATGAATGTCTTCTTGAGTCATAATCTTCGTTGTGAAAATCTTCACATACCACCATTGTCTTCAATGTCTTCACACATTTTTGGGGGTCATCTCTGGTAGGTAAACTGAATCAGTGAGGGACTGTTGGGTTCTACGGTAGGGTGCGTCGACTGCAAATTAAAATTTTCCTACCCTCAGAACAACGAGGAACCTGATACATGAGATGGATCACAGTTCGTTACCACTCGACGCGCAGTGCCATGCAGCGGAAGAAGAGTTGGGGCAGCGCGTTCGCGTGGATCGTCTCCTCCTCGTCGGATCTCCCTCGAACAACCGGTCGTCGGATCCCTCGTACGGGTTTGCCAGAGCAGCGCAGGTGCACCGCCTCTAACGGTATCCGCGCATGCAGGAGGAACACCGTGCGGTGGACTGCTATGTCCGATCACACAGTCGGCGGCAAGTGGAGGTGTCTATAGACAACACATGCAAACCCTAGTGACAGCGCCGAGGCGATCAACCGCATGAGTGTGCCGCACCCCACTTTATATAGGCGTCCGTCGCGGGCTCAACACTTGGGCCTCACACGGACACTAAAGCCCATAAGTCTACTCAGCCACAATCTGAATACAACTCGGATCACATCCGACCAGTGTCCTCGGATCCGACCTCGTTGGTTCCTCCCCTTAAGCGCTCGACCCCTTAGGTTCAAGCCGGCTTGGTTGCAGTTCGGATCACCTCCGAACTGCACGGTTGGTAGCGGCCTCTAGCAAGGCATCCCGAACACCAAGCAGACTATGAAGCTGGTTAGGCGAACCTGTACATCATACTTCCATTCCTTTTGCCACACGATATATGTTGTCGGTCTCAAGGCGAGTCTGTCATCCTTGTGCTAGCCCGACCTCTTTCTCGTTCCAGTGATGCCAACCACTATCCGGATTATCTCATAATCCTTGTCGCAGGGCCATGCTTATCCTGGTCGGATCACACGAGGGGCCCAGAGTATAACTCTCCTGATCGGAGGGGCAAATCCTATCTTGCTCGACCACGTCTCGCAGCATGGGTCTGGACAAACCTGAAACCTACCTTTGTAACTACCCAGTCACGGAGTAGCGTTTGGTCGGCCCAAAGCAAGTGTGTCACCATCCCGAGTACATGAATCAGCTCAGGTCTTAGGACATAGAACGTATGTTGTACTAGAGACTCACAGATGACATATCGCTGCGTCTCATAGTTGGGTCTGTCTGACTCAGACCTTATCTCGACTCGGATCCGACTACGTCGAATCCGAACAGACCTTTCCAAGTCCATATTATCCGGTTAGCATCCAATGCTCCATGGCTAGTGAGACCAAGCCATCGACCGTGTCATATGCTAGTCTAATCGGCTGCGCGTCCACACAGCCCTTTCGACGAGGGACCTTTTATGACAGTCCTCATACAATGCATAGTCCCACAAACAAGTCACGTACTTGCTGATACACATCATTGATAATGTCCAAGGACTATCTTTATTCATAAACACATAGGAAATATCATCATACACGATTGCCTCTAGGGCATATCTCCAACAGTCTCCCACTTGCACTAGACTCAATCAAATAGACATCGAATGCCCATAGCTCTAACGTGCCCCTCATGCTTGGGTTGTGGAAGCAGCTTTGTCAACGGATCTGCAACATTTGCATCCGTGTGAATTTTGCATAACTCTACATCACCGTTCTGTACGATCTTACGTATCAGGTGATATTTCCGATCTATGTGTCTGACCTTGTGGTGATTCCTCGGCTCCTTGGCTTGTGCGATGGCACCAGAATTATCACAATAAAGGTCCAACAGTTTTACCGAGGCTGGGAAAATACCAAGATCATCCAGAAAGTTCCGGATCCAAACACCTTCCTTTGTAGCTTCACAAGCCACAATGTATTCGGCTTCTGTGGTAGAATCGGCCACCGTATCTTGCTTGGAACTCATCCAGCTCACTGCTCCTCCGTTCATGACGTACACGAATCCGGACTGTGATCGACAATCATCTCTGTCGGTTTGGAAACTAGCATCGGCGTAACCCCTTACGACGAGCTCTTCCTCACCTCCATAAACTAGGAACATCTCTTTAGTCCTTTTTCAGGTACATCAAAATAGTCTTTACCGCTGCCTAGTGGCTCTCACCTGGGTTGGCCTGGTATCTGCTTGTTAGGCTTATAGCAAAAGCAACATCAGGCCTTGTACATATCATGGCATACATGATGGATCCGATTGCCGAGGCATACGGAATCCTACTCATCCTGCTTCGCTCATCAGAAGTCGAAGGACTCTGAGTCTCGCTTAGCCTTATACCATGTGAGAGTGGCAAGAACCCTTTCTTTTCCTCACTCATGTTGAACCGCTTCAACACTTTATCTATGTACGTGCTCTGGCTTAAGCCGAGCAGCCTCCTCGATCTATCTCTATAGATCTTAATGCCTAAAATATACATTGCCTCACAAAGGTCCTTCATCGAAAACTAGCCATTCAATGACTCCTTGACCGAGTTCAGCATTGCAACATCATTACCGATCAGTAGTATGTCATCCACATACAAGATCAAAAACACTATCGAGCTCCCACTTAACTTCTTGTATAAACAAGAGTCCTCTTCGCTTTTGATGAAACTGAAACCAGTGACGACCTCATCAAAACGAATGTTCCGACTCCGAGATGCTTGCCTCAACCCATAAATGGATCTCTTGAGCTTGCATACCTTACTAGTGCTAGTCGGATCGACAAAACCCTCGGGCTGTATCATATACATGTCCTCGGTTAAATTTCCGTGAAGGAAAGCCATCTTGACATCCATCTGCAATATCTCGTATTCGAAATATGCAGCTATAGCTAGTACGATCCTCACCGACTTCAGCATTTCTACGAGCGAGTAAGTCTCGTCATAGTCAATTCCTTGAACTTGTCCATAACCCTTAGCGACAAGCCGAGCTTTGTGGATCTGAACATTTCCATCCACATCGGTTTTCTTCTTAAAGACCCATTTGCAACCAATGGCCGTTACGCCAGGCGGCGGATCAACCAAGTCCCAGACTTGATTCTCATCCATGGACTTTAACTCGGACCTCATGGCCTCCAGCCATGCCTCGGAATCTGGGCTCACCATCGCTTCCGCATACGTGGCCGTCTCGTCGCTTTCTAGCAACAATACATCGCGCACTCTTCACAATCTTTCCGACCTCCGTGGTTCTGGTGCCGCTTCCACTACGGGTTCCCTGACTGATTCCTGTATGATCTCATCATCAGCCGAGCCGTACCCGAGTGGTCCTCGAATTTCTTCGAGTCGGACCGTCCTCCCACTGGCCTCCCGACTGAGAAACTCTTTCTCAAGGAAAACCCCATTCCGAGCAACAAGCACTTTCTTCTCCTCACGGTTGTAGAAGCTATATCCCAAGGTTTCCCTCGGATATCCCACGAATATGCATTTATCTGACTTAGGTGTAAGCTTGTCTGACATAAGTCACTTGACAAATGCTTCACAGCCCCAAATCTTTAGAAAAGACAAACTGGGACTCTTCCCGGTCCACATCTCATGTGGTGTCTTGTCTACGGATTTTGATGGTACCCTATTAAGTGTGAAAGCTGCAGTTTCTAGAGCGTATCCCCAAAATGACAACGGTAAATCCGATTTTCTCATCATAGACCGAACCATGTCCAACAAGGTATGATTCCTCCGTTCCCACACGCCGTTTCTCTGTGGCGTACCCGGAGGTGTGAGCTGAGGTACTATACCTCGGCCTTTCAGATGATCATCAAACTCCTGGCTCATGTACTCACCTCCACGATCAGATCGTAGAAGCTTTATAGTCTTGCCGAGCTGATTCTCAACCTCGTTCTGAAACTCTTTGAACTTTTCAAAAGTTTCCGACTTGTGCCGCATCAAATAGATATATCCATATCTACTCAAGTCATCGGTAAAAGTCACGAAGTACTGATAGCCACCTCTGGCAGTTGTGCTCATTGGATAACACACATCACTATGTATAAGTTCCAATAGCTCGGACGCCCTCTCGCAACTCTTTGCGAAAGGAGACTTAGTAATCTTGCCGAGCAAGCATGATTCACATGTCTCGAACGACCCGAAGTCGGACGAAGTTAGGAGCCCATCATCATGGAGCTTCTTCATGCGTTTCAGACTAATGTGTCCAAGCCGGCAATGCTAGAAGTATGTCGGATTTATCTCATTAGGCTTATGCCTCTTGACATTCACGTTATAGACCGGTTCCTGTTCCAGATTCAATATAAATAGCCCATCAACAATGGGTGCATAGTCGTGGAACATACCATTCAAATAAAATGAACAACCATTGTCCTTTAAATTGAATTCATAACCCTGACTCATCAAACATGAGGCAAAAATAATGTTCCGACTAAGTGCAGGAATGTAATAACAATTATTCAATTCCAAAATAAATCCAGAAGGAAGCTGGAGCTGCATCGTGCCGACCTCCAACGCAGCAACTCTTGCTTTGTTGCCGACCATGATGTCAATCTCCCCTTGTGCCACACGCCTAGTTCTTACCAGCCCCTGCATCGAGTTGCAAATATGAACAACCGATCCGGTATCAAATACCCAAGAGCTACTAGGTATGTCAGCAAGGTAAATGTCTATAACATATGCAACAAGTGTACCTTTGCCTGAAGCAGCATTCCCAACCTTCTTGCCATGCTCTGCAAGCCACTTGCTATAGTTCGTCTTCCAATGAACAGTTTCCTTGCAATGTTAGCAAATGGTCTTCGAGTCCAGTCCAGACTTTGGCGCAGCGGCGGAGGTTACCGTCTGCGTGCCCTTTGCCTTAGCCTTTTTTTGGACCAACTCTTCTTGAACTTAGCCGTTCTGTACCATCAACACTTGATGCGTGCCTTTCTTAATATCCTGCTCTGCCACTTTGAGCATCCCATGCAATTCAGTGAGCTTCTTATCCATGCCATGCATATGATAGTTCGAGATGAACGTCCCATAGCTGGGCGGAAGAGAACCCAGAACTGCATCAGTAGCCAGCTCATCCAAGAGCGGGAAGCCCAACTGATCCAAAGCTTGCACATATCCGATCATCTTAATCACATGTGGGCTTAGTGGATCACCTTCCTTCATCTTGCAATCCATCAAGGATCACCAGACGTTGAACCTTTCGGTCCTAGCCTGTGTCTGAAACATGCTCTTGAGACTCTCAATCATTTCCTAAGCCTCAACATTTTCGAAATGCTGTTGCAAATCGGGCTCCATACAAGCCAGCATCAGACAGCTGATCTCTGTTGATTCATCAACGAGTTTCTGGTAGGCATTCTTAGTTGTGGTATTAGCATTATCGGCAGGTTGAAGTGGATCCTCTAGAACATGTTCCTTTTTATCATGCTTGAGAACAATTCTCAGGTTTCTATACCAGGTGGTAAAGTTTGTTCCATTCAGTTTATCCTTTTCCAGAATTGATTTCAATGCAAAGTTGGGTTGAGCAGGTGGTGCCATTGATCTACAACAGAAAATATGCAATCACTAAGCAATGTGTTTATGTAGAGTAATTCTAGCCTTAAACGAAAATACTCCCACTGAAGTTGGCATCCCTCCGCAAACTCTAAGTGATTCAGGATCCGACTAGCACATGCGACTAGTGAGCTTTAGCATCTGCTAGACAACATGCCCATCCGGTAAGCAACTCCTTGCTAATCGTATGTCTATACGACTCCTGTCGGACCGGAAGGTATCTCATATCCCGGCCCCCAACCTTCTTTGCCACAAGGCCCAAAACTGTTTCGATAGCCTTGTCAAGTTAACCTGATGCAGTGCATGTCCGTGTCCGACACGAACCCTTCAGTTCAAGGACATCCAGCAGCACCTCAATTTTATGAGCCCACTACTAGACGTACTTGACGTGCGAAGGTGCAACATCGGGGATGGCAATTCGCTTGATATTCATGAGGGATCTTTCTACCATTCTAACATGCATAGAAAACAAGAAGCATAACAATCACAAATAAACATATATTGTGAAATAGTATGGCTCCTTCATGGACATTCTTCCAGGTCGGCTCCGACTCCGATGACCATCTAGGAACTCCATCTTGTTTGTCACGCCGGGACGCCAAGCCACCAACCTAATCTCTATTATCCAACTACTACAACTAGTAATGAATTTTACATAGAGGCACAAGTTGACACGCAGGTCGTTATACAATGTAATGACAACACTTTGGCTCCTGCCGGCTGACAAACATGACGCGCAGGCCATGTATAAATTACACACATGCATCACATACACATGGGCCATACTATTCACATCAAACCTGCAAAACAAAGTTATGCATAGAATCGCATTCTACCGGTTTGTGTGTCAGGTACGAAATACAAGGCGCTACGCACACGTTTTCGGAAATCACAGATCACACCTGAACTCCGATCACGCTGAATTCTCTGATCTGACCGATCTCATCGATCATCGCGAATCCACTTCGGATTTATGTTTCACTATTAACCCCGATGGCGGATAACCGACCGGTAGGGGTAGATCCAGTCACGACCTCATCGATCCCGATTATCATAAAACATAGCCACATCATTCACCATGTGCAGTGGATCTCATCAACAGTGCACATAGCCGATCTTATCAACGACAACAGATCTCATCTGTCGCCTCCACATATCTACTATGCATACGATCTGAAACCAAATCCTATAGCAGAGGCTCTGATACACTGTTGGGTTCTACGGTAGGGTGCGTTGACTGCAAATTAAAATTTTCCTACCCGCAGAACAACGAGGAACATGCTACGGGAGATGGATCATAGTTCGTTACCACTAGACGCGCAGTGCCGTGCAGCGGAAGAAGAGTTGGGGCAGCGCGTTCGCGTGGATCGTCTCCTCCTCGTCCGATCTCCCTCGAACAGCCGGTCGTCGGATCCCTCGTACAGGTTTGCCGGAGCGGCGCAGGTGCACCGTCTCTACCGGTATCCGCGCGTGCAGGAGGAACACCGTGCGGCGGACTGCTAGGTCCGATCACACAGTCAGCGGCGAGTGGAGGTGTCTATTCGCAACACATGCAAACCTTAGTGATAGCGCCAAGGCGATCAACCGCATGACTGTGCCGCACCCCACTTTATATAGGCGTCCGTCGCGGGCTCAACACTTGGGCCTCACACAGACACTAAAGCCCATAAGTCTACTCGGCCACAATCTGAATACAGCTCGGATCACATCCGACCAGTGTCCTCGGATCCGACCTCGTTGGTTCCTTCCCTTAAGCGCGCGATCCCTTAGGTTCAAGCCGGCTTGGTTGCAGTTCGGATCACCTCCGAACTGCATGGTTGGTAGCGGCCTCTAGCAAGGCATGCCGAACACCAAGCAGACTATGAAGCTGGTTAGGCGAACCTGTACATCATACTTCCATTCCTTTTGCCACACGATATATGTTGTCGGGCTCAAGGCGAGTCTGTCATCCTTGTGCTAGCGCGACCTCTTTCTCGTTCTAGTGATGCCGACCACTATCCGGATTATCTCATAATCCTTGTCGCATGGCCATGCTTATCCTGGTCGGATCACACGAGGGGCCCAGAGTATAACTCTCCTGATCGGAGGGGCAAATCCCATCTTGCTCGACCACGTCTCACAGCATGGGTCTAGACAAGCCTGAAACCTACCTTTGTAACTACCCAGTCACGGAGTAGCATTTGGTCGGCCCAAAGCAAGTCTATCACCATCCGAGTTCATGCATCAGCTCAGGTCTTAGGACATAGAACGTATGTTGTACTAGAGACTCACAGATGACATATCGTTGCGTCTCATAGTTGGGTCTGTCCGACTCGGACCTTATCTCAACTCGGATCCGACTACGTCGTATCCGAACAGACCTTTCCAAGTCCATATTATCCGGTTAGCATCCAATGCTCCATGGCTAGTGAGACCAAGCCATCGACCGTGTCATATGCTAGTCTAGTCGGCTGTGCGTCCACACAGCCCTTTCGACTAGGGACCTTTTAGGACAGTCATCATACAATGCATAGTCCCACAAACAAGTCACGTACTTGCTGATACACATCATTGATAATGTCCAAGGACTATCTTTATTCATAAACACATAGGAAATATCATCATACACGATTGCCTCTAGGGCATATCTCCAACAGGGACTACTACCTGTGTTATCCTGTAATTCTCACAAACACATTAGTCCCTCAACCAGGTTTGTCGTTAATACTCCAAAACCAACTAGGGGTGTCACTAGATGCACTTACAATCTCCCCCTTCTTGGTGATTGATGACAACCTGGTTGAACTTTTCAACGGGGATAAAAGTATGTGATTGTAAGGATTAAGGTATTGTCTTCATAAGTAGCAAAATGCTCCCCCTGAAGATGTGCATTTAAATATTTTGCGTTTGAATGCAAATGCACATGGCAAGTTGTACTTGTGGAGATCCTCTTCAACTTAAGAAGACAATCCATCATGCATGAAAAGATATAACTAATAGAATGACATGCATAATGAAAATGGACGTCTGTGAAATGACTTCGTGCGGAATTTATCGTCGCACATGCGGAATTTATCATCGCATCACATAGTTGACAGAAAAGGTAGCAGACGACCATCAAGTTTAAGTGTTACAACTCAAAGAACCAAATGTATCAACGAGAGTTGTAAGCACTTGGCAAAATATAAAGCAACCACCCATATGGACCCGCTTGAAGACTATCAACTCATATGCTTCTCCCCCTTTTGTCAGTAAGGACCAAAAAGGTTTGAAGACATAGAGCGCCTACTCGTCCCCATGAGGAGTAGGAGAAGCTGCAGGGTCGTCGTTGAGGTCCGGTGGTGCAGAAGAACTTGGCGCAGTGTCGATACGAGGCGAAGTTGTAGTTGGTGAAGTAGCATCGTCTTCGTCATCAATGACTCTGTCATTGACAGTTGCCGCTGACGAGGAGTACTCGGAGTTTTCAAGTGAGGGAGTCCGATGCAAGACAGCGCTCCTGGGAGGAGTGGAATCAAACTTGAATCTCTCTGTGAAGCCATCTTGTTGAAGATCATCTTGAGAGCTCAGCAATGTCAGACTCTTCCATGACCGCCGACAGGTTTCATGAGTGACAAAAGCATTCTTGGTGGCAAGATCGCGAATGCGATTGACATCCACCAAGAGGCTTTGCATCTGACGTTTCAGCCAATCATGATGCTTATCCTGTTTTTGATGCAGGGCGATGAGAAGCTCTCGGTCATTGAGAACACGAGATCGCTTCCGAGGCCTTTGCGCAATAGTGCTTTCAGTGGCTTCAGTATGGGCACGATGAGGTGCACGTGTATTGCCAGCCAAAGGATAAACACGCGTTGCAGCAAGAACTCCTTCAATAGGTTGTGTGAAGCTTTGGTGATCGGCGTTGTGAAGATAAATTGGCTCCTTGGCAGGCTCTGGGTATATGGCTTCTACAGACAGATCAACTTCTGGCAAGAATATGAGATGATTGCGCGCAAAAGGCTGATAGTTGATAGTAGAGTGAAGCTTGATGAGGCGCATTACCCATGGAGCATAAAACTTCAGACCAAAAAGATCAGATCCAGATGCAGCCAATTGCCGGATAAAGAAGTCTTGAGCATTGAAACGGATGCCATTTAAGATATAGAAAACCAATGTCTTCATTGCGCCTTCTAGCTTCGCTGCAGGAGAATGTCCCTTGACAGGCCATAGAGTTCACCTGATGATATGATAAATAGTGCGTGGCAGATACTCTAGGTCTTCAACAAAGAATTCCTTTGGATATTCAGCGTCTTGTGGCAGTGGCTTCATCATGCTCAGCATTTGGCTCATGTTTGGCTCAGGCTTCTGGAAGATGCTCTCCAAAGCATTGCGGTGAAGCTGACAACCAGGTTCATAGAGTTCACCTGGAGTGGGCAAGGCAGTGATCTCAATAATATCAAGAGCTTTGGCTTCGTGGTGTACATTGCCTGTCATCCACTTAAGGACCCAAGTCTTCGGATCCCTGTTGTAGCCGTGAATGTGAAGAGTTGCATAGAATTGCAGCAGAAGCTCTTCATTCCAATTTTCCTTGTCGGTCACAAACTGTAGAAGGCCAGCATCTCTGAAGCAGTCGAGGGCTTCTTCCAAGCAGGGCAGGCCAGCAATGGCTTCGCAGTCTAGACGCATATGGGGAAAAATGCGCCCCTGATTGTATAGTATACAGGAATAGTAACTGTGCTGCTGATAACTCCAGAACCGATCAGATGAGATTCTTGTCTTGGAATATGGGTTCTTGGCGCTATCAAAAAAGGTGTTGTGTGCAATGAATCCATTCACATTAAAAGATCCTGGTGAAGTTGTTGTACCTGGAAACCTTGGCTGCTTGGGTTTTGGCTTCTGGACCTGAGGCTTGTGCTCCACATGATAATCAAATTGTGGTCCGGGAGCAGGAGGAGGAACTAGAGTAGGCCATTGAACCATGACAGGTTGACCGCGATCAAATGCCAGCTCAATAGTGTGAGGCCTTGGAGGTGGCATAGGAGCATCGGTATTGACATGGGCTTCGAGCTGCATAATGGCTTCAGGTGCAACATTGGCTCAGGCGCTACATTAGCTTCAGCCATGACAACGTCATTGGCTTCAGTGTTGTTGTTGGTGGTCGCCTCATTATTTTCAACCTCCACTTGAATAGCTGAAGGGTCAGGCACAGACTCGTTCTCCTCGAGAATAGCTTCTTGGCTGGTAGGGGGTGTGGCAGCTTGCTCTTCTTCTTGACGGGGTTCTTCTTGGTCATCGGCTGATGCAGGCGGAATGTCTTCAGCAACTTTGGCTTCAGACTCAGAGACGTTCACAGTTGGAGTGGCGTCAGGAAACACTTGTCATGCCACTGAGTTGTGTTGCTCTTCTGCTTCTGGAATGCTCGACATAGCGACTTGTGGCCTTGGTCCTTTGCGAAGCCTGCGGAATGCGGGCGACGCTTTTGAAGAGGGAGTTTGCTGGACCACATAGTCGTCATCGTCAAGCACCGGAGTGGTGACTTGAGGTGGGGGAGTACTTGGTGATTTTTCTTGACGGGGGGAGTCTTGAGGGCGATCATCCCATGAATCATCCTGAGCAATTGGCGTCCGAGGACGACCAATGCTGATGAGTTTGTTGTTCGTGAGAACAAGCGATGATACCATTTGGTGCTCTATCTGAGGAAGGACTTCATCATCATTTTCATTGTCTTGGGGACCAATGTCTTCAGCTGTGGTGGGGTCAACAGCTGGAATGTCTTCAGCTTCAGGAGCCTCTGTGAAAGCAGGCTCATGAACTATTAATTGACGCTCTTGGTGTTCGGATGCAGGACGAGCGACTGAGATTGGCTCGACAAGGAGGGGCTCTGTGGGAGCAACCCAATCCTTCTTGGAAGACTTTGTCTTCCGCTTCTTGGTCTGTGGCGCATCATTAGTGGCATTCTTGATCTTGCGCTTTCTGGCTTCGGCCTCGGCTGCCCTTGTTTTCTTGAGTTCTGAAGCTACTGTGGGGACCTTAGGCTTCATGCTTGTCATGCTGGCGGGCAAGACAATGCGAGGTTCTTCCCGCCTCGATGCTTCAGCTTGGGCCACAGCAGGCTTCTTCTTCTTGGCAGCCATCTTGGGGTCGATGCCTGGATGCCCAAGAGCTTTGCGCTTTTCAGCTTCGTTATGAACTTGCACACACTTGCGGGCGGAGAGCTTCATCTGTTCTCTTGATCCTTTCGCGCGCTGCTTCACATTTCTGTTGAAACTACTCTCTGAGCTCATGCAGCACCTGCTTGAAGCGTTGGACATACGCCACACTGAGATTGGCCACGTTCTTCTTGAATTGGGCTTTCTCGTGATCAATCTTGTTCTTCAGTTCGACAATCTTCTAAGCCAGAGCTAGCTCATTTGCAATGGCACTGTGGAAAGAGACACTGATGCCAATTGGAAGCTGAAGGTCATCAATACTGAGGTCTGGGTTGTCAAACCACTCATCAATGAAGTTATTTAAGATGTCCACATCAAAGAGGGGCAGATCATTGAAGATATCCGCCTCTTGCTTGCTCTTTATCAATATCTCAAGAGCATCATCACCAAGATCTTCGTCACTTGACAGATCAATGGCTATGTTCTCGTTCCTCAGAACGGCAACTGGGGTCAGTGCTTGACCAGAAATCTGGATGGGCTTCTTCTTCTTCTTGGTCTTGGAGATGCGAGAAAGATCTTCAGACTGCACACTGGCTTCAGGAGGTGCAGTGGCTAGAGGCTTCGCACGCGAAGCTTTAGGTGCAGTGGAGGGCTTTGAAGCCTTTGGTTTCTTCTGCTTCTTTGGCTTAGGTGGAGCAGGCGCTTCATCAGAATCAGCGTCATCTGTAGAGTGCTCCACGGCTGCCCCCTGAACAGCAATGTGTGTGATGGGACCTTCGAGGTTGTAGAAGGGCCCGACAATATTGGGTTCAACATCACGGGTGCCATCAGCTCGAGGAGCAGATGGACCGGGGTTGAAGTCTAATCCAAGCGATTTCTTGTTCTCTTTGGCAGAAGCCTTTGCAGTCTGAAAGTTGCGCTTGAATAGATTATCATCACGACACCATAGCAATGATGATGGGTCGGCATTGGCAGGCTATGGTCCATGGAACATACAGGGGTAGAAACCCTGAGCAATGGTTTCAGATCTATTCTTGGGTTGAAGATTTCGAAAGAGAATATCACCCCAAGGACACTTGATGGCATTCTTCTCAGCATACTCCTTGGTCACGAATCTGTATTTGAACCATTGCTCGGCCCAATACCTTCGAATCCATTGGATTCGTGTTGTGTGCTAATTGTAATCCTGTTCAGGATCAATCTTGTACAGCTCAAAGAGATCTTCAGGCAAATCCTTTGATGTATCCCCACGGCGCTTCCTGCCGCCCTTTCTTGCTGACTTTTCTATGGCCATTGTATTCAAGCAGAATGGCTTCAGTACAGTGAATGGCTTCCGCTTGCTGGTCAGATAGGAACTTGCTGATGGTGAATGAATGTGATGCTGTAGGAACTCTGCAAATGAATGCAGACTATGGGAACCAAGGGATTCTCCCACGGACATGTACCTGTGACAGCATTAGAGATGCGAGGGAAGGGGAAGAGGTCATATGCATTCTCAGAAGATTTTGAAGATAAATCAGTTTGAAGATATTGACATCATAGCGCAAAGACATTCACTTATGTGTTGAGAGTTGGTTCCAGATTTGTACGAATCCAAGAATAGGTACAAGTGAGGAATCTAACTACTTATGAATCATAAATGAATATTTCAGGCAAGATATGAGATGTAGAACAGGATAGATCCAAATTTGTAGGTACAGAAACTACTTTTGGTGAGGAAGGATGAATCTATCAGATAAAAAAACAGTAAAAAGGAGGTTTTGTTTACCACAGGAAGAACTGCTAGACGGAGTGGAGTAGGAGGCCGAGCAGTTCAATCTTCCGTGCCCTAACTCGGCGATGGAAGACACCTACGGCGGCGGCGGAGAAGACAAGGTCCGCGACCGGCGTGAGGACGGCGTAAGTGAGGTCGCGGCAGCTAAGCGCTTTGTCGCCGGCGTCGTCGAGAGCTAGAGGTGGCTCTAGGGTTTGTGCGAGGTGGAGAGGTGGGAGAAAGATTTTGACCGTGATGTGATGTGTATTTATAAGGAAAGGGACAGCACATCGCAATTACGCTGGTGCCCCTGGCGGATCACATCTGAGGGACACGTGGCAAACATGCAACACATTGGAAGTTGTTCCATGTTCCCACGCATGCCTAGACTGTCGGGTGGTCGTTCCGGCTTCTCCGGGTTTCAGGCAATAAGGATATAGCATTTAAAACATATTCAATTTTTGTCTCTGTATCTTCTGCTGACAAGGACACAGAGAAGACATTTGACAGTTTCAATAGAATGCATATGATTTGGATAGATAGAATTTGAGATGGAAGCATAGAAGAGGTTGGGGTCCGATCACATTCACTTAGATCAAAAGATTCAAGCAAGGAGACAAAGCTATAAGTGAATGCTGTAGAGGACGGAACACAAATATATGAATATGTCTGGGTAAGACCAAATCAACATAGTGAAGATAAAACAGAAGTCAAATCAATGTTGAAGACAAAATAAAACGCGAAGACTTTGCAAATGACACGCCAGATGAAACACTTCAAACAAAAGTTTGGTGGTGGCGTTACCCACCTTATAGGAAGTATTTGACCCAGACAAGGCGCACAATTATCGTGGCGCTCCAAAGTCATATTCCACATTATGTACTTGCACTTAGAGTGTATGTCTTCATTGATTGAAGATATACTTTACTCCGTGGGTTGCACATCTGAGTCATCATCATGCATAAGTGTTAGGATGTGTGTCCAATTACAGGACATTTGAGGATTCTAAGATATTTAGCTCGCACCGCAACTTGCAAAACCTTTTCTCATCCAAGGGCTTTGTGAAGATATCTGCAATTGCTCTTCAGTGTTGATGTGAATGATATCAATATCTTCCTTCATGACATGACCTCTGAGAAAGTGATGACGAATTTCAATGTGCTTTGTCTTCGAGTGCTAAACTGGGTTATTGGCAATCTTGATGGTGCTTTCATTGTCGCAGTAGAGTGGTACTTCCTTCAGATGGATGCCACAGTCCTTGAGTGTTTGCTTCATCTATAGAAGCTGAGCGCAGCAAGATCCAGCAGCAATGTATTCAGATTCAGAAGTGGAGAGAGATACACAGTTCTGCTTCTTTGAAGACCAACAGACAAGTGATCGTCCCAGAAAGTGACATGTGCCTGATTTAGGCTTGCGATCCACCTTGTCACCAGCATAATCAACATCCGAGAATCCAACTAGATCAAACTCTGAGCCCTTTGGATACCATAATCCTAGTGTTGGGGTGTAAGCCAAATATCAAAGAATTCGCTTCACAGCTAAGTGATGTGATTCCTTTGGTGCCGCTTGGAATTGGGCACACATGCAAACACTAAGCATGATATCTGGCCTAGATGCACATAAATAAAGTAAAGAACCAATCATGGAGCGGTATACCTTTTGATCGAACTCTTTACCATTGGCGTCAGGACCCAGATGAATTTTGGTTGGCATTGGCGTCGTGTAACCTTTGCAATCTTGCATTCCAAACTTCTTCAGGCAGTCTTTAAGGTATTTCTCTTGAGATATGAAGATGTCGTTGCATTGCTGACGAATTTGAAGACCTAGGAAGAACTTCAGCTCACCCATCATGGACATCTGATATTGCTCTTGCATCACGTGTCAAAACTCATCACTGTATTTCTGGTTAGTGCAGCCGAAGATAATGTCATCCACATAGATTTGGCACACAAACAGTTCACCATCATAGGTCTTCGTGCAGAGTGTGGGATCCAGGGAACCAGGTTTGAAGCCTTTGCTCTTCAAGAAGTCTTTGAGTGTGTCATACCAAGCACGAGGGGCTTGTTTGAGGCCATACAGTGCCTTGTTGAGCTTGTATACCATATCAAGATGTTTTGGATCTTCAAAACCAGGTGGTTGTGCAACATACACTTCTTCTTCAATCTTCTCATTGAGAACGGCACTCTTCACATCCATTTGATACAGAAGGATGTTGTGATGGTTTGCGTAGGCTAGCAATATGCGAATGGCTTCAATCCTAGCTACAGGAGCGAATGTTTCATCGAAGTCAATCCCTTCAACTTGAGTGTATCCTTGAGCAACGAGACGAGCCTTGTTTCTGACAACTTGACCATGCTCATCTTGCTTGTTGCGATATATCCATTTGGTGCCTGTGATGTTGTGTTTACGAGGATCAGGACGCTTGACCAATTCCCATACATTGTTCAGCTCGAATTGTTGAAGCTCTTCCTGCATTGCTTGAATCCATTCAGGTTCCATGAAGGCTTCAACAACTTTCTTGGGTTCAGATATACAGAAAAATGCAAAGTTTCCACAGAAATTTGCCAGTTGCGTTGCTCTTGAACGAGTGAGTGGACCAGGTGCATTGATGCTATCAATTATCTTCTCAATCTGTACTTCATTTGCAACACGAGGATGAACTGGACGAAGATTTTGCTCTTGTTGATCATTGTCTTCATTTTGAGCATTGACTTCAGGCTGAGAATTGTCTTCAGGTTGATTAGGTGCAGAGATGATGAGTTCCTCTTCAGTGCCTCAGAAGGTATGATTTCTCCAGTGCCCATAAGCTTGATGGATTCACTCGGTGGAACTTCATCTAGCACATTTGGCAGGTGCTCTCTTTGCGAGCCGTTAGTCTCATCGAAAGAGGTTGAAGACTCTGTAGGAATGTGAATCCTTTCCGTAACCAAGCATAAAACCTTCAGGTGCTTTCGGTGCAAATTTTGAAGTGTGATGTGGATCCTTGATCCAGCACCTAGCACCAAATACTCTGAAGTAGCTTACATTTGGCTTCTTACCAGTCATGAGCTCATAGGATGTCTTCTTAAGAAGCTTATGAAGATAAACTTGGTTGATGACATGGCATGCAGTATCAATGGCTTCGGGCCAGAACTTCCTAGGTGTCTTGTATTCATCAATCATCGTCTGAGCCATCTCAATGAGTGTCCTATTTTTGTGCTCGACGATGCCATTCTGCTGAGGTGTGTATGGAGTAGATAACCCATGAGTGATGCCTAATGTATCAAGGTAAAGATCGAGGCTGGTGTTCTTGAACTCTGTGCCGTTGTCACTTCTGATGTGCTTGACCTTGATGCCATAGTTCGTCATGGCACGATTTGTGAAGCGCCTGAAGACATCCTGCACTTCATTCTTGTAGAGGATTATATGCACCCATGTATATCTTGAATAATCATCAACAATGATGAAAACATAGAGGAAAGCAGTGGTAGTAAGAGTAGAGTAGTGAGTAGGACAAAATAAGTCCATGTGTAGCAGCTCGAAGGGTTGAGACATCGTCATGATTGTCTTCGAGGGATGCTTGGCCCTAGTCATCTTTCCAGCTTCGCAGGCACCACATAGATGATCTTTCTTGAACTTGACGCCCTTGATGCCTATGACATGTTTCTTCTTTGCGAGAGTGTACAGGTTCCTCATGCCAGCATGCCCTAGCCTCCGATACCAGAGCCATCACTCTGAAGCTTTTGCTAGAAGACATACGGCTAACTGTGGTCCTGCTGAGAAATATACCATATATAGATCATCTTTCCGGTTCCCTTCAAAGACTAGAGACTTGTCAGATTCCATTAGAACAAGGCAACGATATTTTCCAAATATCACAATCATGTTCAAGTCACAAAGCATTGAGACATACATTAAGTTGAAACCAAGGGATTGAACAAGCATCACTTTATCCATGTGCTGATCCTTTGAGATTGTAACTCTACCTAGACCCAATACCTTGCTTTTACCAGTGTCAGCAAAACTGATGTGACTCTGGTCAGATGGACGTAAGGTTGAGTCCATGAGAAGACTTCGATCACCAGTCATGTGATTAGTGCATCCACTGTCCATAATCCATTCTGAAGCATGTGGTGTCATACCCTACAGTACAGTTAGGGGGATAGGCTTCACCAAGAGTATTGTGAAGCATAAACATTTGACGGACAAGAGGATTATCAAAGCTCAGATCAAGGTTAGGACTGATAGGATGATTGGCAAGCGATTTAGGAACAAAATACATAATAAGACCATTTGGGCATTTTATCTTGCACCCCACAAGATGTTTTAGGTCCCCAGCATGAGCATCGGACGCCTTTGATTTCCGGCTGGAGACCTTTCCCTGCAAAAGAAAGTTAATTTTTCTTAACCACCCACATCTTCACGGGTGGCTTAGAAGCAATGAGTCTAAGTGCAGCATCTGAGAACTTCAGCTTTGGAGCCCTAGCAAATAGCCTTGCAGGAGGTGAATAATACTCATATGAATAAGCAGAATAGTTCTTAGTCTTATGAATGTAACGGTTTGAAGAAACACGCTCATATTCATAAGTTTGAGTATGATTTCCCTGCAAACCATTGGCGTTAGGGTGACTCTTGTGAGTCCTCTGTCTGTATGAAGCCTTTGGACCATATGAAGCCTTTGGTCTGTGGTTTGTCTTCTTCCCTTGTGGTGTCATGATGACATTCACAGGAAGATTCTCAAGACACTTTTGGGCACCCAGATCTTCTTCATAGGGTGGTCCATTCCTACAGTTAGTACCAATATACTTGGCAAACACTTCACCATTCTGATTCTTAAAAAGTTTGTAGTTTGCATCAAAGGATTCATCAATGATACTCGGGTTAGCACAAGTGAAGCCAGATAAAGTGGATGGGTCCACTGAACGTCCCTTTGCAGCAACCCATGTGGTTTTGGGGTACTTCTCAGGCTTCCAGTAAGAACCATCAACATTCATTTTCCTCTCGAACCCAACACCCTCTTTCCTAGGGTTTCGTTCAGAATCTGCTTTTTGAGGACATCACATAGTGTCTGATGCCCTTTGAGACTTTTGTACATCCCAGTCTCAAGCAATGTCTTCAACCTAGCATTTTCATCAGCAATAGTAGTGGCATCCTCAGCAGAGGGGTTAGATTACCACATCAGCAGTTGAAGATATTGTGACAGTAGCAGCAGTAGAACATTCAGCAACAGAAGTAGCGTTATCACGCTCAAGGCATTTTAGACATGGTGGTTCAAATCCTTCCTGAGCGGGACTGATCTGTTGAGCGCGAAGTGACTCGTTCTCTTTTTGAAGATCTTCATGAACTGCTCTCAATTTCTCAAGTTCTTGCTTCCTTTGAAGATAATCATAGGAAAGCTTTTCATGAGTTGTTGAGAGCGTTTCATGACGACTTTCAAGTTCCTCGTACTTAACATGAAGATTTTTTATGTCTTCAATTAAGGACTGAGATCGGGTCATTTCCGCGTCCAACAGGTCATCGCTTTTGTCTAACAGTTTTTGAATATGTTCCATAGCTTTCTGTTGTTCAGTTGCAATTTTAGCAAGTGTTTTGTAGCTGGGTTTGGATTCACAATCAGAGTCATCTTCACTTGATGTTTGAAAGTAAGCATCGCGTGAGTTTACCTTGGCACCACGTGCCATGAAGCAGTAGGTGGGGGCAGAGTCGTCCTTGTCATTAGCATCAGTGTTGGTGACGGAGCCATTGTCTTCAGTGTTGAAGATGGACTTGGCAACGTAGGCTATGCCTAGAGCCAGACTTGCAACGCCAGAGTCGGACTCTTCCTCAGACTCCACCTCTGCCTCCTCAGAAGCAGACTCCTACTCTGAATCCATATCCTTGCCAACAAAAGCACGAGCCATGCCAGATGAGCTCTTCCTATGTGATGAAGACTTGGACAAAGACTTGGAAGAAGACTTTGAGGATTTCTTCTTCTTCTTGATACCAGAATCATATTCCTTGCTCTTCTTCTTCTCCTTGTTCTCATTGTCCCACTGAGGACATTCAGAGATGTAGTGACCAGGTTTCTTGCACTTGTGGCATGTTCTCTTCTTGTGGTCGTGAGTAGAAGCTTCATCATTTCTTGAGATGGATCTACAAGACTTTCTGAAGCCTTTCTTCTTAGTGAATTTCTGGAGCTTCTTCACAAGCACAGCAAACTCCTTTCCAATGTCTTCAAGATCCCCAAAACTGCAGCCAGATTCTTCTTCAGATGAGGAAACAACTTTTGCCTTCAAAGCGCGAGTACGTCCATAGCTAGAACCATAGATCTCTCTTTTCTCAGATAACTGGAACTCATGTGTGTTGAGCCTCTCATGTATGTCAGACGGATCGAGAGTCTTGAAGTCAAGGCGTTCTTGGATCATTAAGGCTAGGGTGTCAAACAAGTTGTCAAGTGATCTCAGGAGTGTCTTGACGATTTCATGCTTGGTGATCTCAGTGGCGCCAAAAGCATGAAGCTCATTTGTGATGTCAGTGAGGCGATCAAACGTGAGCTGGACATTCTCATTGTCGTTTCTCTTGAAGCGGTTGAAGAGGTTGTGAAGAACATTGATCCTTGAGTCTCTCTGGGTTGAGACGCCTTCGTTGATCTTGGACAGCCAGTCCCAGACTAGCTTTGAAGTTTCCAGAGCACCCACACGGCCATACTGTCCTTTGGTCAGATGACCACAGATGATGTTATTGGCGGTAGAATCTAGTTGAATGAACTTCTTGACATCAGCAGGGGTGACACCTTCACCGCCCTTGGGAACGCCGTTCTTGACGACATACCAGAGGTCGACCTCAATGGCTTCAAGATGCATACGCATCTTATTCTTCCAGTAGGGGTAATCAGTGCCATCGAAAACAGGGCACGCAGCGGAGACTTTGATTATCCCTGCAGTCGACATAGCTAAAACTCCAGGTGGTTAAACCGAATCACACAGAACAAGGGAGTACCTTGCTCTGATACCAATTGAAAGTGCTAGTTATCGACTAGAGGGGGGTGAATAGGCGATTTTTATGAAAGTCTTCAAAACATGAGAGTTTCAAAGAAAAACAATAGAAATGAACCTATTGATATGCAGCGGAAGGTAGACTACACTAGACATGCCATAGTCAAGCAAGTAATGAAGCTAAAGTACAAAGACTATTGGCAGCTAGGTAGTATGGATCAAGATGGAAGATAGTATGAAGCCAAACAACAATAATCGTCACACAGTGAAGTCAAACAGACAAGGCAAGCATGCAAATGACTTCACGAAGACAAACTGTAAATAAGTGAGGGAAGAGATAGAACCAGTTGCTTGGTGAGGACAAGGATTTGTTGGACCTGTTCCAGTTGCTGTGACAACTGTACGTCTGGTTAGGGAGGCTGAGATTCAACTCAGAAGACCGCGTCTTCACCTTATTCCCCTTGAGCTAAGGACACTTAGTCCTCGCCCAATCACTCTGGTAAGTCTTCAAGGTAGACTTCCAAACATTCACAGACTTCGTTCACCGGCAATCCACAATGACTCTTGGATGCTCAGAACGCGATGCCTAACCGGCTGGAGGATTCATAGTCCTCAAGTGTAACAAGTCTTCAGGTCACGCGGACAGAAAGACTTCAGTGATGCCTAACACTCTTTGGCTCTGGGTGTTTTGGGCTTTGTCCTCGCAAGGATTTCTCTCTCTCAAAGGCTTCGAGGTGGGTTGCTCTCAAATGACAAAAGTCATGCACTAACTCTGAGCAGCCACTGATTTATGGTGTAGGGGGTGGGCTATTTATAGCCACAGGGCAACCCGGCCTGATTTGTCCGAAATGACCCTGGGTCACTAAGGAACTGACACGTGTTCCAATGGTCAGATTTCAAACACACGCGGCAGCTTAACTTGGGCTACAAGTAAAGCTGACTCATCCAGCTTTGGATAAGATTTGCTCTCATTGTCTTCGCTCGAAGACTTAGGATTTGGTTGAGCATCACTTCAGTCACTCTGACTTTGTTCACTTGGACCCCACTTAACAGTACGGTGGTTCCTATGACTCAACAAAGAAGAAAAGGAAACTACGAAACAGCTATGTCTTCGCACTCCATAGTCTCCACATGAATGTCTTCTCGAGTCATAATCTTCATTTTGAAAATCTTCACATACCACCATTGTTTTCAATGTCTTCACACATTTTTGGGGGTCATCTCTGGTAGGTAAACCGAATCAGTGAGGGACTACTACCTGTGTTATCCTGTAATTCTCACAAACACATTAATCCCTCAACCAGGTTTGTCGTCAATACTCCAAAACCAACTAGGGGTGGCACTAGATGCACTTACATGGAGTCCTACTCCTACTAGGAGGAGGAATCCTCCCCCTCCTTGGCGCGCCCCAAGGGTCGGCCGGCCTCCCCCCTTGCTCCTTTATATACGGGGGTAGGGGGCACCCTAGGACACACAAGTTGATGATTGATCTCTTAGCCGTGTGCGGTGACCCCCTCCACCATAATCCACCTCAATCATATTGTCGTAGTGCTTAGGCGAAGCCCTGCGCCGGTAGCTTCATCATCACCATCATCACGCCGTCGTGCTAACGAAGCTCTCCCTTGACACTCTGCTGGATCGTGAGTTCGTGGGACGTCACCGAGCCGAACGTGTGCAGATCGCGGAGGTGCCGTACTTTTGGTGCTAGGATCGGTCGATCGTGAAGACGTACGACTACATCAACCGTGTTGTCATAACGCTTCCGCTTATGGTCTACTAGGGTACGTGGACTACACTCTCCCCTCTCGTTGCTATGCATCACCATGATCCTATGTGTGCGTAGGAATTTTTTTGAAATTATTACGTTGCCCAACATTGGCATCCGAGCCAGGTTTATGCGTAGATGTTATATGCACGAGTAGAACACAAGTGAGTTGTGGGCAATAATAGTCATACTACTTACCAGCATGTCATACTTTGATTCGGCGGTATTGTTGGATGAAGCGGCCCGGACCGACATTATGCATACGCTTACGCGAGACTGGTTCTACCAACGTGCTTCGCACACAGGTGGCTGGCGGGTGTCAGTTTCTCCAACTTTACTTGAATCGAGTGTGGCTACGCCCGGTCCTTGTTGAAGGTTAAAATAGCACATACTTGACGAAAAATCGTTGTGGTTTTGATGCGTAGGTAAGAAAGGTTCTTGCTCAGCCCGTAGCAGCCACGTAAAACTTGCAACAACAAAGTAGAGGACGTCTATCTTGTTTTACAGGGCATGTTGTGTTGTGCTATGGTCAAGACATGATGCTAAATTTTATTGTATGATATGATCATGTTTTGTATCGAAGTTATCGGCAACTGGCAGGAGCCATATGGTTGTCGCTTTATTGTATGAAATGCAATCGCCATATAATTGCTTTACTTTATCACTAAGCGGTAGCGATAGTCGTAGAAGCAATAGTTGGCGAGACGACAACGATGCTTCGATGGAGATCAAGGTGTCAAGCCGGTGACGATGGTGATCATGACGGTGCTTTGGAGACGGAGATCAAAGGCACAAGATGATGATGGCCATATCATATCACTTATATTGATTGCATGTGATGTTTATCCTTTATGCATCTTATTTTTCTTAGTTCGACGGTAGCATTATAAGATGATCTCTCACTAAATTTCAAGGTACATGTGTTCTCCCTGAGTATGAACCGTTGCGAAAGTTCGTCGTGCCGAGACACCACGTGATGATCGGCTGTGATAAGCTCTACGTTCACATACAACGGGTGCAAGCCAGTTTTGCACACGAAGAATACTCAGGTTAAACTTGACGAGCCTAGCATATGCAGATATGGCCTCGGAACACTGAGACCGAAAGGTCGAGCTTGAATCATATAGTAGATATGATCAACATAGTGACGTTCACCATTGAAAACTACTCCATCTCACGTGATGATCGAACATGGTTTAGTTGACATGGATCACATGAACTTAGATGATTAGAGGGATGTCTATCTAAGTGGGAGTTCTTTAGTAATATGATTAATTGAACTTCAATTTATCATGAACTTAATCCTGGTAGTATTTGCATAACTATGTTGTAGATCAATAGCTCGCGATGTAGCTCCCCGTTTATTTTTGATATGTTCCTAGAGAAAAACTATGTTGAAAGATGGTAGTAGCAATGATGCGGACTAGGTCCGTGATCTGAGGATTATCCTCATTGCTGCACAGAAGAATTATGTCCTTGATGCACCGCTAGGTGACGGACCTATTGCAGGAGCAGATGCAGATGTTATGAACGTTTGGCAAGCTCGGTATGATAACTACTTGATAGTTTAGTGCGCCATGCTTTACGGCTTAGAACCGGGACTTCAAAGACGTTTTGAATGCCATGGAGCATATAAGATGTTCCAAGAGCTGAAATTGGTATTTCAGACTCATGCCCGAGTCGAGAGGTATGAGACCTCTGACAGGTACTTTGCCTACAAGATGGAGGAGAATAGCTCAACCAGTGAGCATGTGCTCAGATTGTCTGAGTACTACAATCACTTGAATCAAGTGGGAGTTAATCTTCCAGGTAAAATAGTGATTGACAGATTTCTCTAGTCACTATCACCAAGTTACTGGAACTTCGTGATGAACTATAATATGCAAGGGCTGACGAAAACGATTCCCGAGCTCTTCATGATGCTGAAATCGAGGAAGGTAGAAATCAAGAAAAGCATCAAATGTTGATGGTTGACAAGACCACTAGTTTCAAGTAAAAGGGCAAGGAAAAGAAACGTAACTTCAAGAAGAATGACAAGCAAGTTGCCACTCCCATGAAGAAGCCCAAATCTAGACCCAAGCCTGAAACTGATTGCTTCTACTGTAAAGGAAATGGTCACTGGAAGTGGAACTGCCCTAGATACTTGGCGGATAAGAAGGATGGCATAGTGAACAAAGGTATATTGGATATACATGTTATTGATGTGTACTTTACTAGTGTTTATAGCAACCCCTCGGTATTTGATACTGTTTCAGTTGCTAAGAGTAGTAACTCGAAACGGGAGTTGCAAAATAAACAGAGACTAGTTAAGGGCGAGGTGATGATGTGTGTTGGAAGTGATTCCAAGGTTGATAAGATCACCATCGCACACTCCCTTTACCTTGGGGATTAGTATTGATACTAAAATAAATGTTATTTGGTGTTTGCGTTGAGCATGAATATGATTGGATCATGTTTATTGCAATACGGTTATTCATTTAAGTCAAAGAATAATTGTTGTTCTATTTTACATGATTAAACCTTCTATGGTCATACACTCAATATAAATGGTTTATTGAATCTCGATCGTAGTGATACACATATTCATAATATTGAGGCCAAAAGATGCAAAGTTAATAATGGTAGTGCAACTTATTTGTGGCACTGCCGTTTAGGTCATATTGGTGTAAAGCACATGAAGAAACTCCATGCTGATGGGCTTTTGCAATCACTTGATTATGAATCACTTGATGCTTGCGAACCATGCCTCATGGGCAAGATGACTAAGACTCCGTTCTCCGGAACAATGGAGCGAGCAACTGACTTATTGGAAATAATGCATACTAATGTATGCGGTCCGATGAGTGTTGAGGCTCGCGGCTGGTATCGTTATTTTCTGACCTTCACAGATGATTTGAGCAGATATGGGTATATGTACTTGATGAAACATAAGTCTGAAACATTTGAAAAATTCAAAGAATTTCAGAGTGAAGTGGAAAATCATCGTAACAAGAAAATAAAGTTTCTACGATCTGATCGCGGAGATAAATATTTGAGTTACGAGTTTGGTCTTCAAATAAAACAATGTGGAATAGTTTCACAAACTCATGCCACCTGGAACACCACAGCATAATGGTGTGTCCGAACGTCATAACCATACTTTATTGGATATAGTGCAATCTATGATGTCTCTTACCAATTTACCACTATCGTTTTGGGGTTATGCATTAGAGACAGCTGCATTCACGTTAAATAGGACACCATCTAAATCCATTGAGACGACACCATATGAACTGTCGTTTGGCAAGAAACCCAAGTTGTCGTTTCTTAAAATTTGGGGCTGCGGTGCTTATGTGAAAAAGCTTCAACCTGATAAGCTCGAACCCAAATCGGAGAAATGTGTCTTCATAGGATACCCAAAGGAGACTATTGGGTACACCTTCTATCACAGATCCGAATGCAAGATATTCCTTGCTAAGAAAGGATCCTTTTTAGAGAAGGAGTTTCTCTCGAAAGAACTGAGTGGGAGGAAAGTAGAACTTGATGAGGTAATTGTATCTGCTCCCTTATTGGAAAGTAGTTAACCACAGAAATCTGTTCCTGTGACTCCTACTCCAATTAGTGAGGAAGCTAATAATAATGATCATGTAACTTCAGATCAACTTACTACCGAACCTCGTAGGTCAACCAGAGTAAGATCCGCACCAGAGTGGTACGGTAACCCTGTTCTGGAGGTCATGTTACTTGACCATGATGAACCTACGAACTATGAGGAAGCGATGATGAGCCCAGATTCCGTGAAATGGCTTGAGGCCATGAAATCTGAGATGGGATCCATGTATGAGAACAAAGTGTGGACTTTGGTTGACTTGCCCGATGATCGGCAAGCCGTTGAGAATAAATGGATCTTTAAGAGGAAGACGGACACTGATAGTAGTGTTACTATCTACAAAGCTCGAATTGTCGCAAAAAAAAGTTTTCGGCAATTTCAAGGTGTTAACTACGATGAGAATTTCTCACTCGTATCGATGCTTAAAGTCTGTCCGAATCATGTTAGCAATTGTCGCATTTTATGAAATCTGGCAAATGGATGTCAAAACTATTGGTTATTGACTGGAGACGTGACTCGGTCATGTCTACATAGTTCTCGAACCCGTAGGGTCCGCACGCTTAAAGTTCGGTGATGATCAGTATTATGAGTTTATGTGTTTTGATGTACCGAAGGTAGTTCTGAGTCCCGGATATGATCACAGACATGACGAGGAGTCTCGAAATGGTCGAGACATAAAGATTGATATATTGGATGACTATATTCAGACACCAGATGAGTTCCGGGGGTCACCGGATAATTATCGGAGTGACGGGGGGTTATCGGAACCCCCGGGGGGAACTATTGGGCCTACATGGGCCATAGGGAAGAGGGGAGGCAGCCCACAAGGGGCAGCCGCGCCCCCTCCGTATAGGGAGTCCGAATTGGACTAGGGAGGGGGCGCGCCCCCCTTTCCTTCTCCTCTCCCTCTCCTTCCTTCCCCCTTCCTCATAGTTGGACTAGGAAAGGGGGAGTCCTACTCCTACTAGGAGGAGGACTCCTCCCCCTCCTTGGCGCGCCCCAAGGGCCGGCCGGCCTCCCCCTTGCCCCTTTATATACGGGGGCAGGGGGGCCCCTAGGACACACAAGTTGATGATTGATCTCTTAGCCGTGTGCGGTGCCCCCCTCCATCATAATCCACCTCTGTCATATTGTCGTAGTGCTTAGGCAAAGCCCTGCACCGGTAGCTTCATCATCACCGTCATCACGCCTTCGTGCTAACGAAGCTCTCCCTCGACACTCTGCTGGATCGTGAGTTCGTGGGACGTCACCGAGCCGAACATGTGCAGATCGCGGAGGTGTCGTACTTTCGGTGCTAGGATTGGTCGATCGTGAAGACGTACGACTACATCAACCGTGTTGTCATAACGCTTCCGCTTACGGTCTACGAGGGTATGTGGACTACACTCTCCCCTCTTGTTGCTATGCATGACCATGATCTTGCGTGTGCGTAGGAATTTTTTTTAAATTACTACGTTCCCCAACATTAAGAGGATAACAACTCTTGTGGTGAAAGATGTTGGTCATCATCTCCATCTCTTTTCAATATTATTCCCGTTAATTGTGTACATGACTTTGCAGGGAACACTGATTCATCCCACGTTAGCTTGGAGGATGGTACTATGGGCGACCATGTCGACAATGGCAACCGTGAAGGCAACAATGATGGTGAGAACATGGTGGTAGCCTAAGGTGACTTAGAGACTTATGAAGATGTAGGTGATGCTCCAGGTCATGAACCAGTGGACTTTGAAACATGAGTCTTTTGTTATCATATCATTGTTTTCTGCAAAGTGATGGATGAGGGTTTTAAGTGTTGGTGGCATGTATGTGTACAACTTACATGTTACTACTGTTGAGCAAATGAAACAACATCAATTAAAATATTCAGATGTCAACTTCCAGATGTTCAATCATGCATGGATTAATGGATGGTAAGTGCTTTGTATATACTGATTTTGGATTCTTGTATGAAGATATGATGTGGATTTTGGTTTAATGTGATCATAGGTTGACCATTGATATGTGCTAATAAATTTGTAATTGTAGAAGGATGTGGATTTGTCAGTTACATGCTCCACATTGATCCTAAAAAAAGAAAATTACATGCTCAACATAATTCATTTTCCCGCGTGCCATTTTTCCTGTAGGCTGGCCGTCACAATAAGTCGACCTATAAACCTGAAGGCGTCAAGATTTTCATGAGGGTAGCCGACAGGAATAACCGTTAGGAAAATAATTCCTGTCGGCTGACTGTTAGGCATTAAAAGAATTCCCTGTCGTTTTATTCCTGGCGGAATTTTCCTATAGGCTAACCGTCAGGAACCTGTCGGTTCTTAGCCGTGGGCAAAAGTCTGTTTTCTGGTAGTGCACGCTGAGAGACAACCACCACCCACAATCAGGCCTGAAATCCACAAACATGATGAACAATCCCACTGTTGCATGCAAGAGGCGAGAAGACCAAGCAGCCGGCTCTGATATGCCGTCCTGAGAAACACCGTGTGGTGAAGAGAAGTCGATGCATCTTATTCCGACGCGGCGTCGCCACTTCCAGTGGCGAAGCCACGCTATAGCTTTTTTTAGGGGTAGCCACGCTTTAGTTGGGTAGTCAAGCGACTACGTAGCAATTTGGCACATCTAAGACTACCACGTCTGTCTACCCGGCCGCTAAATAACAGGTTTTGGAAACTGACTAAGACAGGCCCATTTGTTATATGTTTTGCGTGTGATTTGGCTGGAATATAGGAAAGGAAAGTACACACAGACGTCATAATTATAACTTCCCTAATCAGCCGATCCTCAAATCCCATGATTACCCTTTCAATACAACTTCTCTCTTTTTCACCTTCCCATAAAAAGATTGACAACACAAGGTTTGGATGCTGGCACCGCCACTGGTCACCTCCACCCGAGCGCTGCCTCAAGAAACTCCAAGCCAACCATAACAAACTGCTAGAACCGAAGCGCCGAGGTCCCCATCCCCTACCGCCACCGGAGCAGCGGATGGAGGCAGGGACCAACGGCTTCACCGACGGAGGGAGGGGGCAGCAGTTGCTCCTCCTCAGACGCATCTCTCATGCGATTGGAGAAAATCAGCAGTTGTTAAAAAAAGATCTGACCCAGAAATATGAGCTTATATGCGTTTCTTATAGTTTTCTTAGAATATGGATTTATTGATCAAGCCCACTTTTTTGTGGACAATTAACCAAGCACAAGTTGAACAACGATTATCCATATATTCATAAAGCGCGCCAAGTCTAAACAAACTTCTTAGGTTAGGCAAAAGAAATTACTCTTTAGATGGTGACAACTGCCTCCTCGAGTGCTTATACTTGCATGGCGAAAATACCAGCCTGGTATCGAGACATAGTCAAGATCTAATGCGGCAGGCGCCTCCGCGGCCGAATGAACTGACAAAGCCCGGGTATCCGCCAAAAGAAACACCATTGGTGCCACGAACGCTACCAAACTCTATCTTACTCCCAACAACACTCCAGACAGTACCGAGTGGGGTCGTGACCACGGTGAAGACGCCGACGTTGTTATCGGCAAAACCCCTGTGGTAGTCACTACTTATGGCAGGGAGGCCAGGATGGTCCCTGATGCCTCCCATGCCCACGAAGAGATTCTTCTCGTCTTCTGTGCACATCACAGCAGCGTGGGTCGACAGCGCGAGGCAGAGGAGGAGAGGGAGGTGATAGTGCGAGAGAACCTCTTGGCTCTAAATTTTAGTCGCTCTCTCGCGTGTTGTGCGCGGGACATGCTGCTACTGCTGCACTTGTGGTGTGGAGGGGATTGTGGTTTAAATAGGCCCGGAGAAGTACCTGCGATGAGAGGCAGGGGAACATGAAGATTGAAGTGAATTTTTTTCCAGGTATTCAAGGGAAGTAAATTTCGTAGCAGAGGTAGAGGAAATATTTTGCTAATGTTTGCCAAAGATTGTGCCTCTTCTTTGCTCCTAGCAAATAAAGACCAGGCTTCTTAATTATGGACTTGAGCGACCCTATGTACACCTGGATTTTAACACGTCAACAGAATGGTCCATTCGGACTAAAAATCGCCTCAGATGTGCCATTCTCATTAGGCTCGACAGCTAGTCCTTAATTATAGAGAGATGTAAAGGTTGGATAAGACATTCTCATGGCCAAGGATGCGTAGGGTATCTTTTGTTCGTGTGATCCTAAAAGCACAGTAAAACAATGTTCAACTAAATAAAAACAAATAATTTGATTACACCGCAAGACTTTTTATGAAGGATTATGTGCAAGCACGTGTCATAAAAATATATTTTAAAGCAAATTGCCATGAGGTTGAATTCAATGAAAATTTTCCGTTAGAAGTCCAGATCAGTATTTGACAATTGAACCGAATGACCAGCTAACTTCTTCGAATTCGCTGCCCAGGATTCATGATTTCCTTTCTCATTTAGGAGAAAATATATCAATTTTCTTAGTGCCAACCCAAAATCTATTCGAAACTAAGTGGCAATACATACTGATCATCGGATGATTATATGGTACCTAACAAAAATAGCGAAATATGCTTTACGTATGATCTAGAAGCTAGTCGAATGTGCTCAGCTCTGTCCTCTGTTACCTCTTTGATCTCCAATTAAACTTTTAATTCAAAATACTTTGAAGAAATTAAGTTTTTCTTTTGGTTTACAAAGTCCTCAAAATTTCCTTCACTTCGGTATTTTGTCGATGAGTATCTCGTTAGCAGCCTAGCATACACATGGGTGGCCTGGTGGGACTATGCATTTGCATCCATGCAATGCACGGCATGTGCTTGCAGATCAGAGATCACGTACGTGAGTGACCCAAGTCGACTAAACACGTCCCAGACTCCAAGTAGCTAGGTGAGGGCCAGTACTAGAAAACAGTCAAGATCTGATGCCGCAGGCGCCTCCGCAGCCATTAGTGCTGTCGCAGCCCATGAAGTTGCCCAAAGGAACACCAGAAGCGCCGCCGAGCAGACCCGTGAGTTGGTCCTCACGCCTGGTCTGGCGCTGCCGAGCGGGCCCGTGATGCCGGTCAAGACATCGTCTCCGTTGTTGCCGAAGGCCCCGATATAGCCGGCGCCGACGGCCAGGACGACTGGATGGTCCTTCCGTATGCCTTCCATGCCCACGGACATATTCTTCTCGTCTGTCGTGCGTGCCAGGTGCAGCAGGCACGATCTCCTGGCTGCCGCAGCGAGACAGACCAGGAGTAGAGAGGCGACAGTACGTGCCAGAGGACTTGTTGGCGGTAGCTCTCGATTCTACTCGGTCTCGAGTGTGTGGTGCTCCTGAGATATGCTGCTAGCCTACTACTCGAGCGCTTGCGGTGTGGTGGAATTTGCGGCTCAAATAGGCGGAGAGGGTGTAAATGAGGCCATGCAAGTGCTGTGGTGAATGTTTTTTTTATGAGTCGGGAGTAATAAATTTCGTAGGAGTGGAGGTAGGCGAAGTTCGGTTGCTCCGTGTTTCAGAACTGTGCTTTTTTTTTTTGCAAGCAAATAAAGATTGGGTTTTTAAATCTGGAGTTGAGCAACTCAAAGCTCAGGCTTGTAAAAGGTCCAGTGCCTGACCATTTTGCTGCCGGTTTCTATGGTGAGGCCCAAGCGCGTTTCTGAGAGAACTTTTTCTATAGCTGTACAAATGCAGCAGCCTTCCTTCTGACTGCATTGACGACACAGGGTTGCCACTGACAAATGAGTCTATTAACTACTAAGGCCCTGTTTGGTTCATAAGTTCTAGGACTTTTTCTAGTCCCAATTAAAAAGTCCCTAGTCCCCAAAAAGTCCTTCCATGTTTGTTTTCAGGGACTAAATAGTCCCTAGTCCCTCCCTAGAGGTTATTAAATGACCATGTTACCCCTAGTATACAGAAAAATAACAACCAAACAACACCATGGGGCGACGGGGCAATGGGTGCTGGGAGGGGCATTGTTGGAAAAGTCTCAAAAAGTCCCAAAAAAGACTCCTTGAGAGTCTTCTTCATTTAGAGCTAAAAAGCAACTTTTAGTCCCCAGTAGTCCCTCCTGTTTGTTTAAAAAGTCTCTCTAAGAGGGACTTTTTTTGGTCCCTACATCAAAAAGTCCCTGAAAACAAACACCCCCTAAGTACCATGTTGAGCAAGGCTTTTCCCCTTTAACAGATGAGGTAAATACACTTGGAGTTTTAGAACTTGCATGCGGTGGTCAGTTTGATGCATAAACTTGTAGAATGCATTATTGATGTCATCTAACTTGCGCGGGCGTGCAAATACGTTCACATTTTTCGTATGCGGGTGTATCCCGTGTTTGCGTGGCATATAAGGCCCACTGTCAGTGATTGGAGCGCCATATTTTGTGAAACCCCCCCTAAATTAGCATCAAATTCTGGCAAAAAAAATCGACTAAACGGCAGTATGCATCTATATAATCCTTGGGTCCCCCATATCAGTGAACAGCGCACAGGATAATTCAAAAGAAAAATAGATGGCAGGGACGTCTGATCCTGTGACCTCCTGCCAAACCACTACATACGATAACCACTACTCCTCATAACCCTTCACATCAGTAATGCATAACTAAACTTATCAAGCTATAACTAAACACATGCGTGGGGCATGAATGGACACGGTCAGTGCGGCCCATTTTCAAAATTTAGTTTTCTTTCTTTTTTGAATTTTGTAAAAGATATGTAAGTAATAATCACTGTAAAATTATAAAGTTAGAATATTAGAGTTTTGTAATTCATATATATATACAAATAAAATAACTTACTTAAAAATATTAATGTACTATTTAAAAAATATTCATATAACTAAACTGATATATATGAACTATAAATATGTTTGTATAATTTAAATAATATTCATTTGAGGATTACTTAGGTGCACAAAAAGCATGTATTAAGTAATATTTTCTATTTATTTTTTATCATGAATATATAAATATTATTCAGCAAAAACAAAAAAATTATTTAAAAAGGTGAACACTTTTTAAAACAACATACAAATATCTTAAAACTTGAATACTTTTATATTCTACATAAATATTTCGTAAAACACATGAAAAATTACTAAAATTATGTGAACATTTATTTGGATTTTTTAAATTACGTCTTTTTAGTAAAACTTAAAAACTTTCTAAATAATGCATGAATAGTTTTAAAAATTACACATTACTGAAATTATTCATGAATAGTTTTTAAATCACGTGAATTTTTATTAAAATTACGTTAATATACATGAATATATATTTCATAAATTTTATTCTAAATGTTCATATAATTTTAGAAAGTGTACACGTTTTTAATTAAATATTTATGTAGAATATAAAGTATATTTATGTTTCTATGACACTCTTATGTAGAGTTAAAGCAGGGGCGGATCCAGCATGGGGTCGTGTAGGGGCGGCCGCCCCGGGTAAATTTTAGGAACTAGGGTACCCCCTCCTGCTTTGGCCAGTCCTGGCCGCCATGGGAGCCGAGAGGAGCTTTTGTGTAAGTTATGTACGCACGCAGCACGCTACAGAGAAGAGGAAAGAAAACGCTTCAAGCAGGAAGAAGAGAAGAGAATTAAACGGTTCGCTAGAGAGATGGGCCAATGGGTACGGCTCAATAGAATATGAGAGGACCCATTCTTTTTCTTCTGTACGCAGCCTTGGATTGAAACCGATCAGCCGTCCCTTCACAGGATCAAGCGTCCTCGCGTCCGCTCCTGCTTCGTCGAGGTTCGTCTAAGAGCAAGACCCCGCATCCGTCCCCAACCTGCAAAATAACTGTTAAAATACGGGTAAGGGCAGAAAGACCTGCTCGACCAGACCCCGCATCCCGTCCCGGCCCGCAAAAAAATTTGAGCGGCGCGGCAAAATCCCGACCTCAACGCGGGAAAACGCGGGTTTCCTCCTCGCGGCTGCGGTGCCCTGCACCACAGAGAAGCAGTTGGTGAGAGGGACATTTCAGCCCCGCGCGCCTTTCCCCCTCCTTCCGCCGCTGACCGCCCTTGCTTCCGCCCGCCCGCCGCCGGCGATTCCGGCCATATCTGCGGGCGGAATCGCGCCGCGGGGCCGCCCCACACCCTCCTGCACCGAGCCAGTGCACCGACCCCCTGAATCCGACGAGAAGAGCCGCCCCTCGTCGCCGCCGCCACCGGAGATCGACCACCATCGAGCGTGCCCCCCTCGTCGCCGCCCGGGATCACCCGCCATCGGTTAATCCTTTTTTGTGATTTTTGCGAGCTGTGTAGTTGATTGACGCGCCGGTATGCATGTAGATGGAGTTGAGCCCGTGCGAGAAGTTCTTGCTCTCCGATTCGGACGACTCGGATGTTGAGACCATGCTCGGCAGCAGACATTAGTCATGGCGCTTGCCGTGAAGAAGCATGAAGACGAGCACCGGAAGAGGAGGCGAGGATCGACTGTCGGGCGTCTGTGCATTCCTCGGAATCGCCATCATGGGAACGAGATGTTGATGCAAGACTATTTCGCGGAGAATCCTACATATCCTCCGCACCTCTTCCGGAGAAGGTACCGAATGCGCCGATCCCTCTTTGTGAAACTTGTTCAAGCTTGCGAGGCAAATTGCCGGTATTTTACTCAAAGAAGAAATGCCGCGGGCTTGAAGGGATTTAGTGCATATCAAAAAATCTCCGCAGCTATGCGGGTGATTGCATATGGCGTTCCGGCTGACTATGCCGATGAGTACCTTCGCATTGGTGAAGATACTACAATTGAGTCTGTGCGTAGATTTGCAAAAGTGATCGTCCGTGTCTTTGGTCCTGAGTATCTTGGGGCACCCAATGAAGATGACACAAAGAAATTGATGGCATCTAATGAGAGGAGAGGTTGGCCTGGCATGCTAGGTAGCATTGATTGTATACATTGGAATTGGAAAAATTGCCCAAGGCATGGCAAGGAATGTATTGTGGCAAGTCTCGTGATGCAACAATTGTGCTAGAGGCCGTAGCATCCAAGGATTTATGGATTTGGCATTGCTTTTTTGGTATGCCAGGCACTCTCAATGATATCAATGTGTTGCAACGGTCTTATTTGTTTGTTAGGCTTGCTAGTGGTGATGCTCCTGCTTGCAACTACATTATCAATGGGCATGAACACACAAAGGGGTACTATCTTGCAGATGGTATATACCCTCCTTGGTGCACATTTGTCAAGAGCATCAAAGAACCCAAAACTAAAAAACAATGTGAATTTGCAAGGGTGCAAGAGGCAGCCCGAAAAGACATTGAAAGAGCATTCGGTGTTTTGCAATCTAGGTTTGCCATTGTCCGTGGTCCTGCTCGTTTTTTGGATAATAAAACCTTGAAAAACATCATGACATGATGTGTTATCCTGCACAATATGATTCTTGAAGATGAGAGAGGAATGAACTTATAATTCTTTTACGATAATGTGGGTAGCCGTGTCAAACCAGCTAGAGACCCTAACCGCATTAGAGCTTTTCTTCGGACATACAAGGAGATTGAAAATGCAAACACACACTATCAACTTCAGAATGATCTCATTGAGCACCATTGGCAAAGGGATGGACAGTGACTAATTTTTGTATTCATTTGTATTTGTATTCATGACAAGATTTGTATTGCATTATTTAAGTTTGCTACGGTGATTTGAATAATTATTTGTAATGCGGATGATTATTGTATTATGTTTGATTTGAATAATTCAGTTTGTTTTCGATTGTTGTATTATGTTGGATTTGATATATTATGTTGGATTTGATATTTGCGGGCCGATGAGATGTGGGATGCAGCGGCGCAAAAAGCAGACCCCGCAAAGTCGACCCCTAAAAAAGCATATTCCACGAATATACTTTTATGCGGGTCCGTTTGAGGGGTCTGCATCTGTGGCCGTCCGCGCCAGCCTGCAAATGCCATTTTGCGCGAACTGCAAACGCGTTTTGCGGGCCGGCGGGATGCGGGGTTTGCTAGAGTTGCTCTAACCAACGGTTTTGCTCTTCCTCAATTTTCCCCTCTTCGGTTTTATTATTCTTTAATTTGTCTTATCTTTTGTTTGAATAAGTGTCATATTATGCTATAGATTAATATGATTTTTGCACATGTTTCAAGTACAAAATAGATTTGAAGATTATGTATTATTGGATAAAGCAAGGAAGATTCAAGCAACACGAGTCCAAGTTAGAGTTTATGTAATTTTTTGCGTTATATTTTTTTCCTAGTTCTAGAGAATAAAACTACTTTGAACAATTCATTGTGTTAATCGTGTTGGCTGAATGTGTACTCGTGGCCAATTAATTTTTCTTAATTGTCTTATTTGATTGTATCGTGGCTTTGATTTTTTGTTTCTTTAAATTTTTGCCCCGGGTAACTTTAAATTCTGGATCCGCCACTGAGTTAAAGGATATATATCTTAGTAGTCTATTTAACACAAAAAGTATGATCTGCGGAGGTGGTTAGCACGCATGCACCATGTGTCAGCTCTCCGGTTCGAGCTCCCAATCGTGTCGTTTCTAGCCTAATTTTATTTACACAGTGGCCCTGGCCAAGCTGGCGTGCCACGCAAGCGCCGGATACACCTGCATACGGAAAATGTGACCGTATTTACACGCCCGCGCAAGTTAGATGACTATAATCACGTATTTTATAATTTTATGCACCAAATTGATCTTCACACGCAAGTTGTAAGACTCCCACTGTATTTACCTCGAGAAAATACATCAATTTCTTAGTGCCAACCCAAAATCTTTTCGGCTAAGTGGTAATAAGTACTGATCAAACGATTATATGATACACAATGAATTGTGCTCTGTTTTCTTTTTTCTTTTTCTTTTTTTTGCGGCGTGCTCCGTTACCTCTTTGATCTCGAATTCAACTTTAAATTCAAAATAGTTAGAACAAACTATGTTCTTCTTTTAGTTTATGAATTCTTTGGATTTTTCTTCACTTTGGTATGTTGTCGATCAGTAGCTGTTTCGCAGCCAGAGACAAGCATACACATTGGTGGGACTAAGCATTTGCATCGATGAAATGCACCGCATGTACTAGCACATCAGATACGTGAGTGACCTAAATCGACTAAGCACGTCGTAGACTGCAAGTAGCCAGTAGTAGGACACAGTGAGGATCTGATGCCGCCAGCGCCTCCGCAGCCGTTAGTGCTGCGGCAGCCGGTGAAGTCGCCCAAAGGAACACAACCAGCGCCACCGATGCAACAGCTCAGTTAGTTGCTCCTCACGCCTATTCTGGCGTTGCCGAGTGGGGCGGTGACACCGGTCAAGACGTCGTCTCCTTTGCTGCCGAAGGCCTCGATGTAGCCGGCGCCGACAGCCAGGAGGCCCGGATGGTCCCTGATGCCTTCCATGCCCACGAAGATTTTCTTCTCGTCCGCCGTGCGTGCCAGGTGCAGCAAGCGCTGCAGCGAGACAGAGCAAGAGTAGGGAGGCCATAGAACATGCGAGAGCACTTCTTAGCCGTAGCTCTCAATTCTACTTGGTCTCGAGTGGGTCGTGCTCGTGCGATATGTTGCTAGCCTGCTACTGAAAGCGCTTGCGGTGTGGTGGAATTTGCGGCTCAAATAGGCAGAGCGGCATGTTCGACGCAGACGTAGGGTAGGTGGAGGGTGTAAATGAGGCGAGTGCAAATGTCGTCGTGAATGTTTTTGCTTAGAACTCGGGAGGAGTAAACTTCGTAGGTGTGGAGGTAGGCAAAGTTCTGTTGCTCGTGTTTCAGGACTGTGTAATTTGCAAAGATTGGGGACCAAAAACAGCGACCAAGCCATCACGTCGAGACTGAAAATTGACTGAAAAGAAAACTGCAGTACACATATGTACACTTGAACAACATATAATGCAGAGTCTGACCAACATGTCTTGTATTCAGTGTTGTTTTCCTCGTGACATCCGTCATAATGTGCGCTCATGCAGAGATCGGTCGACAGGCAGAGCATTGCTCTAGGCTTAGAGGCATCGGCAATAAACTTTTCACTTTGCAGTTTCTTCCGGCTGGTGATTATATTTCTTGGCCAATATCATTACAATGGAAATTATTTCTTGGCCAAACTTTTTATACGAGTACACAACATAAGGTCAAGTTCATTCAAAAAGACTTTTAGATTTTTTTTGGTTTTTTAATTACTTATTATTTTTATTTAGGGTGTACATACACGGACACGGATTCGGTGAACATGGGTCCGCGCGTATCCTTTATGAATAGTAAATTCAAAAAGCTAGAAAAAACAAACAAAAACTGAATTTATTTTTGTAATATACATAGTCAACCGGTATACTCACATATCAAGTTTCATCAAGAAGTGATATCCGTGGTAATCTGGACAAAAATGACAAAATCGAAGTTATATAAAAAAACTGTTTAATAAATAGTTTGGTCGCATTTGTATTTTCTTCACTAAGATATCATGGGTGTCAATATATCATGAAAACTTTACACGTGAGTAGAATGATCGACTAAATTTCACACCGTGAAATTTCAGAATTTTTTTATTTTTGCTACTCCCTCTCTCTCAGTTTACAAGGCGTGCGCGTAACCCAAGGTCATCAATTTGACCAACCTAATACAAGTCAAATATTACAAAAAATATACCAATATAAACGTCATATGTTCTATTTTCAAACGGTATAATTTTTGTGTTATATACTTCATATGACCTAGTTGGGTATTTCTCCTAATAAAACATCAAACCAATCCCAAAAAATCTTGTAAATTTAACATATAATGTAACATTAAACAAAGCCCAAATTAAAAAAGATGAAAATTAATTAATTCCTAGTAGTAGTTGAAGGAAATATGCCCTAGAGGCAATAATAAAGTTGTTCTTTATATTTCCTTATATCATGATAAATGTTTATTATTCATGCTAGAATTGTATTAATCAGAAACTTAGTACATGTGTGAATACATAGACAAACAGAGTGTCACTAGTATGCCTCTACTTGACTAGCTCGTTGAATCAAAGATGGTTAAGTTTTCTATCCATAGACATGAGTTGTCATTTGATTAACGGGATCACATCATTAGAGAATGATGTGATTGACTTGACCCATTCCGTTAGCTTAGCACTTGATCGTTTAGTATATTGCTATTGCTTTCTTCATGACTTATACATGTTCCTATGACTATGAGATTATGCAACTCCCGAATACCGGAGGAACATTTTGTGTGCTACCAAATGTCACAACGTAACTGGGTGATTATAAAGGTGCTCTACAGGTGTCTCCGATGGTACTTGTTGAGTTGGCATAGATCGAAATTAGAACTTGTCACTCCGATTGTCGGAGAGGTATCTGTGGGCCCTCACGGTAATGCACATCACTATAAGCCTTGAAAGCAATGTGACTAATGAGTTAGTTGCAAGATGATGCATTACGGAACGAGTAAAGACACTTGCCGGTAACGACATTCAACTAGGTATTGAGATACCGACGATCGAATCTCGGGCAAGTAACAAACTGATGACAAAGGGAACAACGTATGTTGTTATGCGGTTTGGCCGATAAAGATCTTCGTAGAATATGTAGGAACCAATATGAGCATCCAGGTTCCGCTATTGGTTATTGACCGGAGACGTGTCTCGGTCATGTCTGCATAGTTCTCGAACCCGTAGTGTCCGCACGCTTAACGTTCGGTGACGATCGGTATTATGAGTTTATGTGTTTTGATGTACCGAAGGTAGTTCGGAGTCCCGGATATGATCGACGACATGACGAGGAGTCTCGAAATGGCCGAGACATAAAGATCGATATATTGGACGACTATATTTGGACATCGGAATGGTTCCGGGTGAAATCGGGCATTTACCGGAGTACCGGGAGCTTACCGGAACCCCCTGGGAAGCATATGGGCCTTATTGGGCCATAATGGGAGAGAGGAGAAGGGAGCAAAGGAGGGGTGCTCCCCCCAAGCCCAATCCGAATTGGGAGGGGGGCCGGCCCTGATAACCCACAAGTATAGGGGATCGCAACAGTTTTTGAGGGTAGAGTATTCAACCCAAATTTATTGATTCGACACAAGGGGAGCCAAAGAATATTCTCAAGTATTAGCAGTTGAGTTGTCAATTCAACCACATCTGGATAACTTAGTATTTGCAGCAAAGTATTTAGTAGCAACGTAGTATGGAAGTAACGGTAACGGTAGTAAAAGTAATATTTTTGGGTTTTGTAGTGATTGTAACAGTAGCAACAGAAAAGTAAATAAGCGGAGAACAATATGTGAAAAGCTCGTAGGCATTGGATCGGTGATGGAGAATTATTCCGGATGCGGTTCATCATGCAACAATCATAACATAGGGTGACACAGAACTAGCTCCAATTCATCAATGTAAGGTAGGCATGTATTCCGAATATAGTCATACGTGCTTATGGAAAAGAACTTGCATGACATCTTTTGTCCTACCCTCCCGTGGCAGTGGGGTCCTAATGGAAACTAAGGGAAATTAAGGCCTCCTTTTAATAGAGTACCGGACCAAAGCATTAACACATAGTGAATACATGAACTCCTCAAACTATGGTCATCACCGGGAGTGGTCCCGATTATTGTCACTTCGGGGTTGCCGGATCATAACACATAGTAGGTGACTATAGACTTGCAAGATAGGATCAAGAACTCACATATATTCATGAAAACATAATAGGTTCAGATCTGAAATCATGGCACTCGGGCCCTAGTGACAAGCATTAAGCATAGCAAAGTCATAGCAACATCAATCTCAGAACATAGTGGATACTAGGGATCAAACCCTAACAAAACTAACTCGTTTACATGATAGATCTCATCCAATCCATCACTGTCCAGCAAGCCTACGATGGAATTACTCACGCACGGCGGTGAGCATCATGAAATTGGTGACGAAGGATGGTTGATGATGACGACGGCGACGGATTCCCCTCTCCGGAGCCCCGAACGGACTCCAGATCAGCCCTCCCGAGAGGTTTTAGGGCTTGGCGGCGGCTCCGTATCGTAAAACGCGATGAATCCTTCTCTATGATTTTTTTTCTCCCCGAACACGAATATATGGAGTTGGAGTTGAGGTCGGTGGAGCGTCAGGGGGCCCACGAGGCAGGGGGGCGCGGCCCCACCCTCGTGGACAGGTGGAGGCCCACTGGCGTGGATTCTTCTTCCAGTATTTTTAATATTTTCCAAAAATAAGTTCCGTGGAGTTTCAGGTCACTCCGAGAAATTTTGTTTCTGCACATAAATAACACCATGGCAATTCTGCTGAAAACAACGTCAGTCCGGGTTAGTTCCATTCAAATCATGCAAGTTAGAGTCCAAAACAAGGGCAAAAGTGTTTGGAAAAGTAGATACGACGGAGACGTATCAACTCCCCCAAGCTTAAACCTTTGCTTGTCCTCAAGCAATTCAGTTGATAAACTGAAAGTGATAAAGAAAAAGTTTTACAAACTCTGTTTGCTCTTGTTGTTGTAAATATGTAAAGCCAGCATTCAAGTTTTCAGCAAAGATTATAACTAACCATATTCACAATAACACTTAGGTCTCATGTTTACTCATGTCAATGGCATAATCAACTAGCGAGCAATAATAATAAATCTTGGATGACAACACTTTCTCAAAACAATCATGATATGATATAACAAGATGGTATCTCGCTAGCCCTTTCTGAGACCGCAAAACATAAATGCAGAGCACCTTTAAAGACCAAGGACTGACTAGACATTGTAATTCATGGTAAAAGAGATCTAATCATAATCATACCCAATATAAATTAATAATAATGGATGCAAATGATAGCAGTGCTCTCCAGCTGGTGCTTTTTAATAAGAGGGTGATGACTCAACATAAAAGTAAATAGATAGGCCCTTCACAGAGGGAAGCAGGGTTGTAGAGGTGCCAGAGCTCGGTTTTAAAGCAGAGATAAATAATATTTTGAGCGGCATACTTTCATTGTCAACATAACAACCAAGAGATGGCGTTATCTTCCATGCTACACACATTATAGGCGGTTCCCAAATAGAATGGTAAAGTTTATACTCCCCCTCCACCAACAAGCATCAATCCATGGCTTGCTCGAAACAACAAGTGCCTCCAACTAGCAACAGTCCCAGGGGGAGTTTTGTTTGCAATTATTTTGATTTGATTTGCATAAAGCATGGGACTGGGCATCCCAATGACCAGCCATTTTCTCGTGAGTGAGGAGCGGAGTCCAATCCTCTTGAGAATAACCCGCCTAGCATGGAAGATACGGACAACCCTAGTTGATAGATGAGCTATTCGAGCATACAAAACAGAATTTCATTTGAAGATTTAGAGTTTGGCACATACAAATTTACTTGGAACGGCAGGTAGATACCACATATAGGAAGGTATAGTGGACTCATATGGAATAACTTTGAGGTTTAAGGGATTGGATGCACAAGCAGTATTCCCGCTTAGTACAGGTGAAGGCTAGCAAAAGACTGGGAAGCGACCAACTAGAGAGCGACAACAGTCATGAACATGCATTAAAATTAATAGACATTGAGTACGAGCATGAGTAGGATATAATCCACCATGAACATAAATATCGTGAAGGCTATGTTGATTTGTTTCAACTACATGTGTGAACATGTGCCAAGTCGAGTCACTTAAATCATTCAAAGGAGGATACCACCCCACTATACCACATCACAACGATTTTAATAGCATGTTGGCACGCAAGGTAAACCATTATAACTCATAGCTAATCAAGCATGGCATAATCAACTATGATCTCTAATTATCATTGCAAACATGTTTATTCATAATAGGTTGAATCAGGAATGATGAACTAATCATATTTACAAAAACAAGAGAGGTCGAGTTCATACCAGCTTCTCTCATCTCAGTCAGTCCATCATATATCGTCATAATTGCCTTTCACTTGCACGACTGAACGATGTGAATAATAATAAGAGTGCACGTGCATTCGACTAAGCTGGAATCTGCGAGCATTCAATAAACAGGAGAAGACAAGGCAATATGGGCTCTTGGTTAATCGACAATAATACATATAAGAGCCACTTCAACAATTTAATTATGGTCTTCTCCTATCGACCCCCAAAAAAAGAAATAAAACTATTTACACGGTGTCGTGGTTTTGTCACGGCGGATGTCCTAGAGAAAGGACATAGTCGTGGAGCCATCACTACGGGTTAGCTTGAAGGGGTTAAAGCGGACAAGGGACGCAAGAGAGTTTAATACTAGTTCGGCCCCTTCAATGAAGGTAAAAGCCTACGTCTAGTTGTGATGGAATTGATGGGGTTTCGATGACCAGGGAGCGAATACGCTTTGCCTGAGTCTCGAGTTGTTGTCTGTTGTCCCTGAACCGCCGCCGGGTCGTCCCCTTATATACATGGGTTGATGCCCGTCAGTTTACAGACTCCGAGGCCGGCTCATAATCGTGTCCGGCTCGGTCTCTGCTACGTATATCTTACAACACAAGTTTACATCTCAATGCCGGTTTGTGTCTACACGCCTTAAACCGGCTTTGGGCCCTGGGCCTTCATGGAGCGTCACCGTCTGTCTTCATGGGCTTCAGATACAGATGAACTACTTATGAAGTTAATCCGGCCTCTCCTGGACGGTTTACGCCCAGTGGTAATATCCCCAACATTAGGCCCCAGATTGATTTGAACTGGTTCATGTCAATCCTCAATACTTGAGAAAATTTCTTCTTCAACATCTTCACACAATCTTGTAAACCGCCATGACATCATCTTCTAGGATCTTGGTAAACCGCCGTGACGTCACCTGTCATTAACGAGCCTCCGACAATCGAGGCGACAGCATTACCTTATCCAAAAATCTGGCTCCTCGATTTTCGTATCTGTCGTTTATCTCCTTATAAATAGGGCCAGGGGGTCTTTCCAGTTTCCCCCTCGTGCCTCTTCGCTTCATCTTCATCCTCACGACGCCCGAACCCTCGACCTCAGCCGTCGCCGTCAACCTTCGACCGCTGCACCAACTTTGGCCGCTGCATCGACCTAAACGTACCAGAGCTCCTCCGTGCGCCGCCGCTGCTCAACAGCATCCGTAAGTCTCCCCTTTCTCTTACCATAGATCTGCGCTTAGGGTTTCCGTCGTTCATCGGTGTTCGTCGCCGCCCTTCTTTTTCCCTTGTTTATACCCGTGGGTTAGATCCAAAAACCACATAGGTCTCGTGCGGTAGTAGTTTAAACCACATAGATCTCGTGCTTTAGCAGTTTCAGCACCTGTTTGATATCCAACTCATCTCATCTTGGTGAACCTTCAGTACACTGGAATTTAGGTCAGAATATATTTTGTTTTTCCCATGCGCGATAGATCTGAAATTACCATAGCAAGATGTGAAACTTTTTTCTTCCTTCTCTTACACCCTTTGAATACCAGATTGGCCGGTTTAACCTCACAGAAAAAATGATGACCCGGTAGATACCATTAGTCCCCTGTTGAACCGCCAATGCATTACACTGTTCCATTGCCAGACTCCGGTTTACCAATATGTTAGTATCCTCATACCGCTGTATAGTTGTCCACTGTAAATCTTAAACCGGTAATACTCATGTTTCAGATTTTCCTTGTCATGGCTAAACAAGTTTATGAGTGCAATTGGGCTCCCTCTCGAGTAACCGAGGAGAAATTAAACAACCTTGTTAAGACGGGCGCCCTAGCCAAGAAAGATGTCATCCACTGGAGGGTCCCTGGCCCGGAAAATCCTCCTACACCCAAGGATGGAGAAGTAATCGTGTTTGCTGATCATCTCAGACGAGGTTTTAGCCCTCCCGGTTCAAAAAAATTCTGAGATGTGCTAGCCAATTTTCAGCTGCGCCCTCAAGACATCGGTCCCAACTCTGTTACCAATATCTACCACTTCCAAGTATTCTGTGAAGCTTATCTGCAAGAGGAACCTACAGTCGAACTGTTTAGGGATTTCTTTCATTTAAACCGTCGCACCGAGTTCTCAGATGGACCCAATACGGAACTGGGCAGAATGGCGGTTCAGAAGAGAAAAGAAGTCACCTTCCCCCATCCCAAACTCCACAGTCACCCGAAAGAGTGGAACCAAACTTGGTTTTACTGCATGGATACCTCTCCATCTGACGAAAACCCCCTGCCAGGTTACCGCCCTGAACGCCTGAGCAACACACACTCGTTTCCTCAGAGGCTGACAGCAAGAGAACGGGCCAACTATGCTCCCCAACTTTCGAAGCTTAGAGCCTTCATGGCGAACGGTTTGACAGGAGTCGATCTTGCTTGTTGCTAGATAAGCTGGAGCATTCTGCCCTTAAGCCGGCGCCCCGGTTTGATGTGTGAGTACACGGGGAGTTTGAAGGATGCTCAACGGCACATTGACATTCAGCTTACAGATGACGAAGTCACTGAGGCTGTAAAGAAAATACTAAACGAACCGGAGGCCGTCTGTGCCCAAACCGGGCTACTCCCTTTCTGCACCTTCAATAAACCACCAGCTGTAAGAATCATATAACCATTTGTGTCTGAATTTTCTTCTGTCCAAATATTCTCTGAAAGTGTGATTATTTTTCTGACAGGGTGATGATCCGTTCTGGAACAAGAAACCATCACAAGATAAACCGGCAAAACCGCAAGACAAACCGGTCAAGCCAGTTCGTCCAAAGACTAAGGTTGTCAAGAAACCTGCCAAGAGAAGGACCACTGCATCCTTCGATCTACCAGCTGACGACAATGTGCATAATCCAGAATCAGAGGTAGAACTTGACTCTCTTGGTTTATTTTTCATACATCTCATTGACAATGATTATTATCAGGACGACGCTGAAGGCAGTCACGCTGAGGACATAGAGGTAACTATTCTTTCCTCCGATTCAGATCCTCTGCCAACATCGAAAATCCGTCAAGCAAACCGGAAAGTAAAATTTTCTCACCGTCTTGCTTATTTGGATCCAAACTTTATTTTGAAGACGCAGCAGCACGAAGCTCGCCGTACAGCCCGGCACAGCGGCCAGGTAGTTACCTCCGCTGGTTTACCGAACAGTCTGGTTCGGAAACGCCGATCAGAGGTCTCTTATCCCATTGATACTTCATGCCCAAAAGCAGGTTGTTTTTGCCAGCCTCTTAACCCGTCAGATTCAAATTATCAGGGTACTTCTCACTCATCCTCTGGCGAGTCTTCGGCCACACAGCTTCCACCTCTCAAAACAGTTCCTGGGTGAGTTATGCACATGTCTTTATTCTTGATATGTTATCTTTTCATACTGTACTGATCCTTATGTCTTATCTTTTCGCAGCACCAAGCCAAGACCCAGCAAGAAAGCTCGGTTAAACAAACCGGATGATGAAAATGTAGCTGCTGAACCAGAAACAACTCCAGATCTGGAAGAAACCGATGCTGACGCCATGCTTCACGATCCACAGCTTCAAGACCATGATTTCCTTGCTGAACATGTGCAAGTTGATACTACAAGTTATGCAGACCGGCTAACCAGCCCCGTCCAAACTGGTGACAAACCGGTCAGTCCAGCGAAGGACACTGATAAACCGCCAACTCCGGCAAGAGCTGCTGATGAACAAGACGATGATGTTATGATTACTGGCACTGGCCACTCCACTCCAGGCAACCCTGTAGCTTTGTCAAGCATACTGCCAAGGATGATCTCTCTGCTATCGGCAAAGGCAAATGGAATGCCGATGTATCAAGCTTCGCCAACCTCAATGTTCAAGATATTCATTCTGGCTTCTTGAACCGTCTGTATACCAGCCGTGACTATGAAGCTAGTTTGGTAAACTTGATGAAGGAGCGATATGAGGTAACTACCATTTTTCTCTTTTGTCCAATTGTAGTTTATCAATTCCTAGTAGCCCCCAAGTGACAGTTTATGATACCGATCTAAACTGGGACTTTTGTCACAACTTATCTTTGCATACTTTGCCTCCAGAGACCAGATTACCTCGTTAAGATGAACCGGTTCCTTAAAATTTGCCATACTGTTCTTTCGCCGGTATAGTCCCCAAGGGCCGGTTTAACTTTATAAAGATGAACCGGGACTGTAGAAGAACTCCCATATCAACAGCTTTTCAAACACACATTAGCCCCCAAGTGAAGGAAATATGCCCTAGAGGCAATAATAAAGAATTATTTATTTCCTTATATCATGATAAATGTTTATTATTCATGCTAGAATTGTATTAACCGGAAACATAATACATGTGTGAATACATAGACAAACAGAGTGTCACTAGTATGCCTCTACTTGACTAGCTCGTTAATCAAAGATGGTTATGTTTCCTAGCCATAGACATGAGTTGTCATTTGATTAAACGGGATCACTTCATTAGGAGAATGACGTGATTGAATTGACCCATTCCGTTAGCTTAGCACTCGATCGTTTCGTATGTTGCTATTGCTTTCTTCATGACTTATACATGTTCCTATGACTATGAGATTATGCAACTCCCGTTTACCGGAGGAACACTTTGTGTGCTACCAAACATCACAACGTAACTGGGTGATTATAAAGGTGCTCTACAGGTGTCTCCAAAGGTACTTGTTGGGTTGGCGTATTTCGAGATTAGGATTTGTCACTCCGATTGTCGGAGAGGTATCTCTGGGCCCACTCGGTAATGCACATCACTATAAGCCTTGCAAGCATTGTAACTAATGAGTTAGTTGCGGGATGATGTATTACGGAACGAGTAAAGAGACTTGCCGGTAACGAGATTGAACTAGGTATCGAGATACCGACGATCGAATCTCGGGCAAGTAACATACCGATGACAAAGGGAACAACGTATGTTGTTATGCGGTCTGACCGATAAAGATCTTCGTAGAATATGTGGGAACCAATATGAGCATCCAGGTTCCGCTATTGGTTATTGACCGGAGAGGTGTCTCGGTCATGTCTACATAGTTCTCGAACCCGTAGGGTCCGCACGCTTAAAGTTACGATGACAGTTATATTATGAGTTTATATGTTTTGATGTACCGAAGGTTGTTCGGAGTCCCGGATGTGATCACGGACATGACAAGGAGTCTCGAAATGGTCGAGACATAAAGATTGATATATTGGAAGCCTATGTTTGGACATCGGAAGTGTTCCGGGTGAAATCGGGATTTTTCCGGAGTACCGGGAGGTTACCGGAACCCCCCGGTAACTTAATGGGCCTTATTGGGCCTAGGTGGAAGAGAGGAGAGGAGGCTAGGGCAGGGCCGCGCCCCCTTCCCCCCAGTCCGAATAGGACAAGGAGAGAGGGGCGGTGCCCCCCCCTTCCTTCCTCCCCTCCACCTCTTCCCCCCTTCCACTCCTAGTCCAACATGGAAAGGGGGGGAGTCCTACTCCCGGTAGGAGTAGGACTCCTCCTGGCGCGCCTCTACCTCCTAGGCCGGCGGCCTCCCCCTTGCACCTTTATATACGGGGGCAGGGGGCACCTCTCGACACACAATTGATCAACGATCTTTTAGCCGTGTGCGGTGCCCCCCTCCACCATATTACACCTCGATAATATCGTTGCGGAGCTTAGGCGAAGCCCTGCATCGGTAGAACATCATCATCGTCACCACGCCGTCGTGCTGACGAAACTCTCCCTCAACACTCGGCTGGATCGGAGTTCGAGGGACGTCATCGAGCTGAACGTGTGCTGAACTCGGAGGTGCCGTGCGTTCGGTACTTGATCGGTCGGATCATGAAGACGTACGACTACATCAACCGCGTTGTGTTAACGCTTCCGCTTTCGGTCTACGAGGGTACGTGGACAACACTCTCCCCTCTCGTTGCTATGCATCACCATGATCTTGCGTGTGCGTAGAAATTTTTTAAAATTACTACGTTCCCCAACAGTGGAATCCGAGCCTGGTTTTATGCGTTGATGCTATGCACGAGTAGAACACAAGTGAGTTGTGGGCGATATAAGTCATACTGCTTACCAGCATGTCATACTTTGGTTCGGCGGTATTGTGGGATGAAGCGGCCCAGACCGACATTACGCGTACGCTTACGCGAGACTGGTTTCACCGTTGCGAGCACTCGTTGCTTAAAGGTGACTGGCGGGTGTCTATCTCTCTCACTTTAGTTGAACCGAGTATGGCTACGCCCGGTCCTTGCGAAGGTTAAAACAGCACCAACTTGATAAACTATCGTTGTGGTTTTGATGCGTAGGTAAGAACGGTTCTTGCTAAGCCCGTAGCAGCCACGTAAAACTTGCAACAACAAAGTAGAGGACGTCTAACTTGTTTTTGCAGGGCATGTTGTGATGTGATATGGTCAAGACATGATGCTATATTTTATTGTATGAGATGATCATGTTTTGTAACTGAGTTATCGGCAACTGGCAGGAGCCATATGGTTGTCGCTTTATTGTATGCAATGCAATCGCCATGTAATTGTTTTACTTTATCACTAAGCGGTAGCGATAGTCGTAAAAGCAATAAGTTGGCGAGACGACAAACGATACTACGATGGAGATCAAGGTGTCGCGCCGGTGACGATGGTGATCATGACGGTGCTTTGGAGATGGAGATCACAAGCACAAGATGATGATGGCCATATCATATCACTTATATTGATTGCATGTGATGTTAATCTTTTATGCATCTTATCTTGCTTTGATTGACGGTAGCATTATAAGATGATCTCTCACTAAAATTTCAAGATAAAAGTGTTCTCCCGGAGTATGCACCGTTGCGAAAGTTCTTCGTGCTGAGACACCACGTGATGATCGGGTGTGATAGGCTCTACGTTCAAATACAACGGGTGCAAAACAGTTGCACACGCGGAATACTCAGGTTAAACTTGACGAGCCTAGCATATGCAGATATGGCCTCGGAACACGGAGACCGAAAGGTCGAGCGTGAATCATATAGTAGATATGATCAACATAGTGATGTTCACCATTGAAAACTACTCCATCTCACGTGATGATCGGACATGGTTTAGTTGATATGGATCACGTGATCACTTAGAGGATTAGAGGGATGTCTATCTAAGTGGGAGTTCTTAAGTAATTTGATTAATTGAACTTAAATTTATCATGAACTTAGTCCTGATAGTATTTTGCAAATTATGTTGTAGATCAATAGCTCGCGTTGTTGCTTCCCTATGTTTATTTTGATATGTTCCTAGAGAAAAATTATGTTGAAAGATGTTAGTAGCAAAGATGCGGATTGGATCCGTGATCTGAGGATTATCCTCATTGCTGCACAGAAAAATTATGTCCTTGATGCACCGCTAGGTGACAGACCTATTGCAGCAGCAGATGCAGACGTTATGAACGTTAGGCTAGCTCAATATGATGACTACTTGATAGTTTAGTGCACCATGCTTAACGGCTTAGAATCGGGACTTCAAAGACGTTTTGAACGTCATGGACCATATGAGATGTTCCAGGAGTTGAAGTTAATATTTCAAGCAAATACCCGAGTTGAGAGATATGAAGTCTCCAACAAGTTCTATAGCTAAAAGATGGAGGAGAATAGCTCAAGCAGTGAGCATGTGCTCAGATTGTGTGGGTACTACAATCGCTTGAATCAAGTGGGAGTTAATCTTCCAGATAAAATAGTGATTGACAGAATTCTCTAGTCACCATCACCAAGTTAGTAGAACTTCGTGATGAACTATAGTATGCAAAGGATGACGAAAGTAATTCCTGAGCTCTTCGTGATGCTGAAATCGACGAAGGTAGAAATCAAGAAAAACATCAAGTGTTGATGGTTGACGAGACCACTAGTTTCAAGAAAAGGGCAAAGGGAAGAAGGGGAACTTCAAGAAGAACGGCAAGCAAGTTGCTGCTCGAGTGAAGAAGCCTAAGTCTGGTCCTAAGCCTGAGACTAAGTGCTTCTACTGCAAAGCGACTGGTCACTGGAAGCGGAACTACCCCAACTATTTGGTGGATAAGAAGGATGGCAAAGTGAACAAAGGTATATTGGATATACATGTTATTGATGTGTACTTTACTAGTGTTTATGGCAACCCCTCGGTATTTGATACTGGTTCAGTTGCTAAGAGTAGTAACTCAAAATGGGAGTTGCAGAATCAACAGAGACTAGTAAAAGGCGAGGTGACGATGTGTGTTGGAAGTAGTTCCAAGATTGATATGATCATCACCGCACACTCCCTATACTTTCGAGATTAGTGTTGAAACTAAATAAGTGTTATTTGGTGTTTGCGTTGAGCATGAATATGATTTGATCATGTTTGTTGCAATACGGTTATTCATTTAAATTAGAGAATAATTGTTGTTCTGTTTACATGAATAAAACCTTCTATGGTCATACACCCAATAAAATGGTTTGTTGGATCTCGATCGTAGTGATACACATATTCATAATAATGAAGCCAAAAGATGCAAAGTTAATAATGATAGTGCAACTTATTTGTGGCACTGCCGTTTAGGTCATATTGGTGTAAAGCGCATGAAGAAACTCCATACTGATGGGATTTTGGAATCACTTGATTATGAATCACTTGATGCTTGCGAACCGTGCCTCATGGGCAAGATGACTAAAACGCCGTTCTCCGGAACTATGGAGAGAGCAACAGATTTGTTGGAAATCATACATACAGATGTATGTGGTCCGATGAATATTGAGGCTCGTAGCAGGTATCATTAATTTCTGACCTTCACAGATGATTTGAGCAGATATGGGTATATCTACTTAATGAAACAGAAGTCTGAAACATTTGAAAAGTTCATATAATTTCAGAGTGAAGCGGAAAATCATCGTAACAAGAAAATAAAGTTTCTACGATCTGATCGTGGAGAAGAGTATTTGAGTTACGAGTTTGGCATTCAGTTAAAACAATGTGAAATAGTTTCACTACTCACGCCACCTGGAACACCATGGTGTAATGGTGTGTCCGAACATCGTAATCGTACTTTATTAGATATGGTGCGATATATGATGTCTCTTACCGATCTACCACTATCGTTTTGGGGTTATGCATTAGAGACAGTTGCATTCACATTAAATAGGGTACCATCTAAATCCGTTGAGACGACATCTTATGAACTGTGGTTTGGCAAGAAACCAAAGTTGTCGTTTCTTAAAGTTTGGGGTTGCGTTGCTTATGTGAAAAGGTTTCATCCTGATAAGCTCAAACCCAAATCGGAGAAATGTGTCTTCATAGGATACCCAAAGGAGACAGTTGGGTACACCTTCTATCACAGATCCGAAGGCAAGACATTCGTTGCTAAGAATGGATCCTTTCTAGAGAAGGAGTTTCTCTCGAAAGAAGTGAGTGGGAGGAAAGTAGAACTTGATGAGGTAACTGTACCTACTCCCTTATTGGAAAGTAGTTCATCACAGAAATCTGTTCCTGTGACTCCTACACCAATTAGTGAGGAAGTTAATGATGATGATAATGTAACTTCAGATCAAGTTACTACCAAACCTCGTAGGTAAACCAGAGTGAGATCCACACCAGAGTGGTACGGTAATCCTGTTCTGGAGTTCATGTTATTTGACCATGACGAACCTACGAACTATGAGGAAGCGATGATGAGCCCAGATTCCGCGAAATGGCTTGAAGCCATGAAATCTGAGACAAGATCCATATATGAGAACAAAGTATGGACTTTGATTGACTTGCCCAATGATCGGCGAGCCATTGAGATTAAATGGATCTTCAAGAGGAAGACAGACAGTGATAGTAGTGTTACTGTCTACAAAGCTAGAATTGTCACAAAAAGGTTTTCGACAAGTTCAAGGTGTTGACTACGATGAGAGTTTCTCACTCATATCTATGCTTAAGTCTGTCTGAATCATGTTAGCAATTGCCGCATTTTATGAAATATGGCAAATGGATAAACAAAACTGCATTCCTTAATGGATTTATTAAAGAAGAGTTGTATATGATGCAACCAGGAGGTTTTGTCAATCCTAAAAAGTGCTAACAAAATATGCAAGCTCCAGCGATCCATCTATGGACTGGTGCAAGCATCTCGGAGTTGGAATATACACTTTGATAAGTTGATCAAAGGATATAGTTTTATACAGACTTGCGGTGAAGCCTTTATTTACAAGAAAGTGAGTGGGAGCACTACAACATTTCTGATAAGTATATGTGAATGACATATTGTTGATCGGAAATAATGTAGAATTATTCTGCAAAGCATAAAGGAGTGTTTGAAAGGAGTTTTAGATCAAGACGCTTGATAAGTTTTTTCAATGAGTACATACCTTAACAAGATTTTGAAGTAGTTCAAAAATAGAACAGTCAAAGAAAGAGTTCTTGCTTGTGTTACAAGGTGTGAAATTGAGTAAGACTCAAAGCCCGACCACGGCAGAAGATAGAAAGAGAATGAAAGTCATTCCCTATGCCTTGGCCATAGGTTCTATAAAGTATGCCATGCTGTGTACCAGATCTAGGAGTAGATTACTGGACAGCGGTCAAAATTATCCTTAGTGGAATAAGGATATGTTTCTTGATTATGGAAGTGACAAAAGGTTCGTCGTAAAGGGTTACGTCGATGCAAGTTTTGACACTAATCTAGGTGACTCTAAGTCTCGGTCTAGATACATATTGAAAGTGGGAGCAATTAACTAGAGTAGCTCCGTGCAGAGCTTTGTAGACATAGAAATTTGCAAAATACTTACAGATCTGAATGTGACAGACCCGTTGACTAAAATTATCTCACAATCAAAACATGATCACACCTTAGTACTCTTTGGGTGTTAATCACATAGCGATGTGAACTAGATTATTGACTCTAGTAAACCCTTTGGGCGTTGGTCACATGACAATGTGAACTATGGGTGTTCATCACATGGTGATGTGAATTATTGATGTTAAATCACATGGCGATGTGAACTAGATTATTGACTCTAGTGCAAGTGGGAGACTGAAGGAAATATGCCCTAGAGGCAATAATAAAGTATTATTTATTTCCTTATATCATGATAAATGTTTATTATTCATGCTAGAATTGTATTAACCGGAAACATAATACATGTGTGAATACATAGACAAACAGAGTGTCACTAGTATGCCTCTACTTGACTAGCTCGTTAATCAAAGATGGTTATGTTTCCTAGCCATAGACATGAGTTGTCATTTGATTAAACGGGATCACTTCATTAGGAGAATGACGTGATTGACTTGACCCATTCCGTTAGCTTAGCACTCGATCGTTTAGTATGTTGCTATTGCTTTCTTCATGACTTATACATGTTCCTATGACTATGAGATTATGCAACTCCCGTTTACCGGAGGAACACTTTGTGTGCTACCAAACATCACAACGTAACTGGGTGATTATAAAGGTGCTCTACAGGTGTCTCCAAAGGTACTTGTTGGGTTGGCGTATTTCGAGATTAGGATTTGTCACTCCGATTGTCGGAGAGGTATCTCTGGGCCCACTCGGTAATGCACATCACTATAAGCCTTGCAAGCATTGTAACTAATGAGTTAGTTGCGGGATAATGTATTACGGAACGAGTAAAGAGACTTGCCGGTAACGAGATTGAACTAGGTATCGAGATACCGACGATCGAATCTCGGGCAAGTAACATACCGATGACAAAGGGAACAACGTATGTTGTTATGCGGTCTGACCGATAAAGATCTTCGTAGAATATGTGGGAACCAATATGAGCATCCAGGTTCCGCTATTGGTTATTGACCGGAGAGGTGTCTCAGTCATGTCTACATAGTTCTCGAACCCGTAGGGTCCGCACGCTTAAAGTTACGATGACAGTTATATTATGAGTTTATATGTTTTGATGTACTGAAGGTTGTTCGGAGTCCCGGATGTGATCACAGACATGACGAGGAGTCTCGAAATGGTCGAGACATAAAGATTGATATATTGGAAGCCTATGTTTGGACATCGGAAGTGTTCCGGGTGAAATCGGGATTTTTTCGGAGTACGGGGAGGTTACCGGAACCCCCCGGTAACTTAATGGGCCTTATTGGGCCTAGGTGGAAGAGAGGAGGGGAGGCTAGGGCAGGGCCGCGCCCCCCGTTCCCCCCCAGTCCGAATAGGACAAGGAGAGAGGGGCGACGCCCCCCCTTCCTTCCTCCCCTCCACCTCTTCCCCCTTCCACTCCTAGTCCAACATGCAAAGGGGGGAGTCCCACTCCCGGTAGGAGTAGGACTCCTCCTGGCGCGCCTCTACCTCCTAGGCCGGCGGCCTCCCCCTTGCACCTTTATATACGGGAGCACGGGGGCACCTCTCGACACACAATTGATCAACGATCTTTTAGCAGTGTGCGGTGCCCCCCTCCACCATATTACACCTCGATAATATCATTGCGGAGCTCACGCGAAGCCCTGCGTCGGTAGAACATCATCATTGTCACCACGCCGTCGTGCTGACGAAACTCTCCCTCAACACTCGGCTGGATCGGAGTTCGAGGGACGTCATCGAGCTGAACGTGTGCTGAACTCGGAGGTGCCGTGCGTTCGGTACTTGATCGGTCGGATCGTGAAGACGTACGACTACATCAACCGCGTTGTGTTAACGCTTCCGCTTTCGGTCTACGAGGGTACGTGGACAACACTCTCCCCTCTCGTTGCTATGCATCACCATGATCTTGCGTGTGCGTAGAATTTTTTTGAAATTACTACGTTCCCCAACACCAAGTGCCAAGCTTAATACTTGTATTGTGTTCGGGACTTGCAAAAATTTCTGAGTAAACGCAAATATGAATTAGCCCCCAAGTACTAAGGGCATAACTTGTTATGTGCTTGGTATTTCAAATATGTACTGTCAACTTCATTATGTATCTGTCTCTTTACAGGCGGAGCTGAGCAAGAAGGAAAGCCAAACCGCTGATCTGCAGGAGAACATCAAAACCCAGCAATCTGAAGCCTCCAAAGCGAAGGAAGAGTTGACTCGCGCTCTAGGCGCTATGGAAAAACTGAAAGAGGGCTTCAACAAAGAGCGGGCGGATTGGGAAACTGAAAAAAGCCGCTTTGATAAAAAGGGCTGAAAACGCGGAAGCCGCTCTTAAACCGGTGGTTGACGAGCTGACTGGTGTAAAGCGACAAGTGCATGCTATGACCTCTGATGTGTTTGGTAAGCATCCTTCCTTTATGCGTTCAACATATCCTCTCATGCGTTGCTGGTTTACTCATGTTTGTAATGATACAGGAACCCGCATTAGCCATCTGGGCTCAGATGTGCAGAAGAAGTTGAAAGCTGCCTACACGCTGATAGAGCAACTTTATACCGGCGCACAACGGATTATCTGCACCGCTTCGCACAATAAGCCACCCCCGACATTGATCAAGGATACCTTAGACAGGCTATCTATGCTGCCTGCCCGGATAGAAGAGCTAAAGAGGTCTACTGCAAGGGCTGGTGCTCTGGCCGCGCTAACCCGGACAAAAGCATGGGTGCCTGATCTTGATCCGACGGACGTGGCTAAGGGCTACCCAAGCTTGAAAGAGGACGGATTAGAATTTTGCACTGAAGATCTCCGCGCCATAAACCGGGAAGTACGTCCACTGGCTTGTCAACTTGCTGAAGAAGCTGATCTTTCACATTATCAGGCGAGTTATGATATCAATAACAAGCGGGTTGCTGCACCAGCTCTTGAAACTCAAAGCCTGATCCCTCCAATCCGTAAGCACACTTATGCCCCTGATATTGAACCGTCCACCCTTATAAGCGACGAAGCTGTGTTCCAAGCTTTAGCTGGGATCGACTGGACAACTGTTGACTTCCAGCCGCTGGGTAGGGACGAAGAAGAAGAACCGGTGCAAGATGACCCGCAGCCGTCACGTCAAGCTGCTCCGTGATCATAAACCGGTGACCGGTTTAGCCTTCCATACTGCAATGTTTATTGAGAAACAATTATTCCTTTGAATACTGAACCGCCTTGTAATAGGCTAGTTAAAACACATGGTCTGTTATGCCTTCGTGCATATTTATCTGCAACTGATGCGTGTTAATCCGCCATGCTTTGAGATATGATGTTCATAATCCATAGCTATTTATTCCAATTGTTCCCGCAGAGAAAAAGCTTAAAATGCCCTGGCGGTTTACCACCGGGCGGGTCATGATACCCAACTATAAATGACCACGTTTTATAACCAAGGTTGTAAAAGATAACCAAGTATGGAAATATATGATACCTGCGACCTTTAGGCACAGTGTTGGCTGACCAACCTTGTAATGAAGGTAATAACCTTGATCCGGAGTAAAAGTATCTCCTGTTATATAATATCGGTTTACAACAAAACCGTTCCGGGTTGTGATAAACACCGTCTTACTCCATACTGGTGACTATGAGTCAAAACTAGACTGGGCTGATAGTCTCCGGATTATAACTTGGTCATGTACTGACAACTTGTAGCTGATAGCCCAACCGGGTTGATAAACACTGGTTTGAAAACATCACAAATCTTAGCAAAAGAAAAAGAAACTTAGCAAAAGGCAAATAAAACCGTTGTAGTCGAGGCTTTTCACGGGCTGCCAGGCCCCAAATTTGATCAAGAGGTGTTGATATGGTTCGGGTTCGACCAAGCCTCCAAGTGATGCTGTGGCATTACGCCGATCAAAAGGCATTGCTATGGTTCGGGTTCGACCAAGCCCCCAAGTGATTCTGTACGCCGATCAAGAGGCGTAGTCATGGTTCGGGTTCGACCATGCTCCCAAGTGATGCTGTGGCATTACGCCGATCAAGAGGCGTGGCTATGGTTCGGATACGACCAAGCCCCCAAGTGATTCTGTGGCTTTACGCCGATCAAGAGGCGTAGTCATGGTTTGGGTTCGACCATGCTCCCAAATGATGCTGTGGCGTTGCGCCGATCAAGAGGTGTAGCTATGGTTCGGATACGACCAAGCCCCCAAGTGATCTGATATCAAGCTTTAAGAAGCTAAATCAAGGGGTAAACCGGACGCCGCTTTGCAAGCTCCATGTAACCACACGTGATGTAAGAAAACAATAGATACCCCGCTTTAGCTGAGGTTCCGGTTTATTATATTGATCATAATATATACAATGTCATAATATGTACATAAGCAGAGCCTGTAGCTCAAGTATAGTAGGGACGAAGATGAGCAATATTCCACGTCCGGTTGGTCTCCTCCTCCGATTTACGTGAGTCTTTGCGCTCTCGAACATCGATTAGGTAGTACGACCCATTATGCAAATCCTTGCTGACCACAAAAGGCCATTCCCAAGGGGGGGATATCTTGTGCATATCCGTCTGATCCTGGATGAGTCGAAGCACCAGATCTCCTTCTTGAAAGGTTCTGGTTCTAACCCGGCGGCTATGATAACGACGCAGATCTTGCTGGTAAATCGCCGAACGGGCTGCCGCCATGTCACGGTCCTCATCTAACAGGTCAAGGGCATCCTGCCGTGCCTTCTCGTTGTCCGCTTCAACATATGCCGCTTCACGAGGCGAGTCATGACGGATGTCACTAGGAAAGAACCTCTTCCGCTCCATAAACCATGAAGAACGACGTGTAGCCTGTCGATCTGTTGGGTGTGGTATTGATGCTCCATAACACTGAAGGTAACTCCTCAACCCAAAAACCCGGTGTCCGTTGCAAAGGAACCATAAGCCGGGTTTGATGCCTCTCAAGATCTCTTGATTGGCCCTCTCCGCTTGACCATTGGACTGGGGGTGAGCCACTGATGACACGTCAAGCCGGATGTGCTCACGTTGACAGAACTCCTTCATGGCACCCTTTGACAGATTGGTACCATTGTCTATTATAATGTTGTGTGGAAAGCCAAACCGGAAGATCACCTTTTTGATGAATTGAACTGTCGTGGCTGCATCACACTTACTAACTGGCAGGTGACGTCACGGCGGTTTACCAAGATCCTAGAAGATGATGTCATGGTGGTTTACAAGATTGTGTGAAGATGTTGAAGAAGAAATTTTCTCAAGTATTGAGGATTGACATGAACCAGTTCAAATCAATCTGGGGCCTAATGTTGGGGATATTACCACTGGGCGTAAACCGGCCAGGAGAGGCCGGGTTAACTTCATAAGTAGTTCATCTGTATCTGAAGCCCATGAAGACAGACGGTGACGCTCCACGAAGGCCTAGGGCCCAAAGCCGGTTTAAGGCGTGTAGACACAAACCGGCATTGAGATGTAAACTTGTGTTGTAAGATATACATAGCAGAGACCGAGCCGGACACGATTATGAGCCGGCCTCGGAGTCTGTAAACCGACGGGTGTCAACCCATGTATATAAGGGGACGACCCGGCGGCGGTTCAGGGACAACAGACAACAACTCGAGACTCAGGCAAAGCGTATTCGCTCCCTGGTCATCGAAACCCCATCAATTCCATCACAACTAGACGTAGGCCTTTACCTTCATCGAAGGGGCCGAACTAGTATAAAACTCTCTTGCGTCCCTTGTCCGCTTTAACCCCTTCAAGCTAACCCGTAGTGATGGCTCCACGACTAAGTCCTTTCTCTAGGACATCCGCCGTGACAAAACTACGACACACGGGAAAGCTCCCAACAAGCAAAAGAAGAAAGGGAAATCTTTTTGGGTTTCTTTTTAATTATTACTACTACAGCAAGAAAAGTAAACTAGCTAAAGCTACAACTAATTTTTTTTGTTTTTCTTAAGGTTTATTAAACACACAAGAGGAAAGCAGGAAAAAGAAAATAAACCAGCATGGATATTACAGTGAAAAAGCATGAGCACCGATATCTAGCAATGAGTGTGTGAACATAAATGTAATGTCGGTGAGAAATACATACTCCCCCAAGCTTAGGCTTTTGGCCTAAGTTGGTTTATTGCCACGGATGGCCTGGCGGATATCCAAAGTTGTAGTTGGGGTCGTACTGAGATGCAACAGTTATTGCATCGTGGGCTGCAGCTTGGAGGCGAGCTGCCCTCGTCCTCCTTTCATACTCATTTGCCTCCTCCCTGGTTATAAAATGTCTTCCCTTTGCTTGAAAGTCAAACAGAGCAGAAGCAGGGAGGACAATATTGACAGCGTGACGCCTGTCAAAGATTAGTCGGTACTGGAGAGGTGGTTCATTCCTCTCGACAAACTGATGGTGAACCATAGCATTAAAGTCTAGATAAGTAGGAGGCAATTCAATATCATCATCACGTATGGTTACACCAAGAAAATCAGCTAAGCGGGTTGCATAAATTCCACCAAAGAAATCTCCATTAAATCTATTATGATGCAACCTACATGCAACAATGGCTCCCAAATTATAAGATTTATCTCCTAACACAGCACTCCTAAGAATACTGAGGTCAGGGACACACATGTGACATGCTTCATCCTTACCATTTATGCACCTACCTATGAAGAGAGCAAAATAATGTATAGCAGGAAAATGAATGCTCCCTATGGTAGCTTGTGCTATATCTCTAGATTCCCCCATAGTACGTACTACCCAATTTGTGGAAGTTTGCAAGCATTGGTAAAATCCTCTAAGTCCATAGTGTAAGATTTTTCATAGAGATCAAATAGGACAGTTTGGGAATTACGTCAAGATGAATATTCAAATCTCCTCACAAATGAACTAGTGAGATAGTGGTACTTGCGGCACTTTTCTCCCTCGAAGCTCACAAGATCAGCGTTATGCAAATACGCGTGAAATTCTTCCTTGATTCCCGCTTGATCCATAAAGCCTTCTGAAGGCCATTCACAAGGCCGCACTGGAGCGTTCCTTGGTGGCTCATCATCGGCATCGCGCATTGCGAGCCTGGGTCCTTGCTTCCTTGAAGGACCACCTTGGTATATTTTCCTAAGCATATTTCTTCCTCTGAAAAATATCTGAATTTTTTAGTAACTTCAAATAAAAGTGAACCAAGCTCAACAAAATTGATAGCAACTACTCCTACAAGTGCCTAGAGACTATATCAAGCATTAGAACTACTTGGAACCATATAAATTTGACATGCAAGCTCAAGAACATGGTCACCTAGGCAGCACAAATTTGCAATGAATAAAGCACTAGAAAAAAAACTAATTGGACCAATGGATGAGTCACATACCAAGGAACAATCTCCCAAAGCAGTTTTGTGGGAGGTGCTTTGAGCAAGCAGATCGAAAATCGCAGCAAAATGAGCTAGAACTCGTGCTTGAGCTGGATGGTGATTTTTTTGGGAGGAAGAAGAAGTGTGTGAGTGCAGAAATAAGTGGAGGGGAGCCACCATGGGCCCACGAGGCAGGGGGCGCGCCCTGGACCCTCGTGGTCAGGTGCTTGCTCCCCCTGCTGTGTTCTCAGTGCCAGATATTCTCAAATATTTCAGAAAAAATCATATTCCATTTTCATGGCATTTGGAGAACTTTTATTTTCTGGGTATTTTTATATTGCACGGATAATTCAGAAAATAGACAGGAAAATACTATTTTTACTTTATTTCAACTAAATAACAGAAAGTAAAAGGAGGGTAGAGAAGGTTGTGCTTTCTAATTTCATCCATCTCATGCTCATCAAAAGGAATCCACTAACAAGGTTGATCAAGTCTTGTGAACAAACTCATTCTGAATAACATGGAATTGGAGAAATTTCGAATAACACTATGTCACCTCAACGGGGATATGCACATCCCCAATAATAAGAATATCATATTTCTTCTTGACAGTAGGAAGAGGAAATTCAAAACCTCCAAAAATAATCGATGGAATTTTTCCAATAGAATTGATACTGTGGACTTGAGGTTGTTTCTCGTAAAGTGTACCGTATGCTCATTACCATTAACATGAAAAGTGACATTGCCTTTGTTGCAATCAATAACAGCTCCTGCAGTATTCAAAAAAGGTCTTCCAAGAATAATAGACATACTATCGTCCTCGGGAATATCAAGAATAACAAAGTCCGTCAAAATAGTAACGTTTGCAACCACAACAGGCACATCCTCACAAATACCGACAGGTATAGCAGTTGATTTATCCGCCATTTGCAAAGATATTTCAGTAGGGGTCAACTTATTCAAATCAAGTCTACGATATAAAGAGAGAGGCATAACACTAACACTGGCTCCAAGATCACATAAAGCAGTTTTAACATAGTTTCTTTTAATGGAGCATGGTATAGTGGGTACTCCTGGATCTCCAAGTTTCTTAGGTATCCCACCCTTAAAAGTATAATTAGCAAGCATGGTGGAAATTCAGCTTCCGGTATCTTTCTTTTATTAGTGACAATTTCATTCATATACTTAGCATAAGGATTCATTTTGAGCATATCAGTTAATCGCATACGCAAAAAGATAGGTCTAATCATTTTAGCAAAGCGCTCAAAATCCTCATCATCCTTTTTCTTGGATGGTTTGGGAGGAAAAGGCATGGGTTTCTGAACCCATGGCTCCCTTTCTTTACCGTGCTTCCTAGCAACAAAGTCTCTCTTATCATAACGTTGATTCTTTGATTGTGGGTTATCAAGATCAACAACAGGTTCAGTTTCTACATCATTATCATTGGTAGGTTGAGCATCATCATGAACATTATCATTAACATTATCACTAGGTTCATGTACATTACCAGATCGTGTTTCAGCATTAGAAATAGAAATATCATTTGGATTCTCAGGTGGTTCAGCAATAGGTTCACTAGAAGCATGCAAAGTCCTATCATTTTTCTTTTTCTTCTTTTTAGAAGGACTAGGTGCATCTATATTATTTCTCTGAGAATCTTGCTCAATTCTCTTAGGGTGGCCTTCAGGATGCAAAGGTTCCTGAGTCATTTTAGCAGTTCTAGTAGCCACTCTAACAGCATAATCATTATTCTTACTATTTAATTCATTGAGCAAATCATTCTGAGCTTTAAGTACTTGTTCTACTTGAGTGGTAACCATAGAAGCATGTTTAGTAATGAGTTTAAGTTCACCTTTAACTCTAGAAATATAATCACCCAAGTGTTCAAGCATATCGGATTGTATTTCAATTGTCTACCAAAATAAGCATTGAAGTTTTCTTGTTTGACAATAAAATTATCAAACTCTTCTAAGCATTGTCTAGCAGACTTATAGTGAGGAATATCACCTTCATCAAATCTATAGAGAGAATTTACCTTTACTACCTGTGTCGGGTTATCAAGACCATGTGTTTCTTCAACAGGCGGTAAATTAAGACCATGTATTTATTCAATAGGAGGTAAATTATTAACATCTTCAGCTTTAATACCCTTTTCTTTCATAGATTTCTTTGCCTCTTGCATATCTTCAGGACTGAGAAATAGAACACCTCTTTTCTTCGGAGTTGGTTTAGGAATAGGCTTAGGAATTGGCTCAGGAAGTGCCCAATTATTTTCATTTGTCAACATATTATTTAATAAAATTTCAGCTTCATCCGGTGTTCTTTCCCTGAAAACAGAACCAGCACAACTATCCAGGTAATCTCTGGAAGCATCGGTTAGTCCATTATAAAAGATATCAAGTATTTCATTTTTCTTAAGAGGATGATCAGGCAAAGCATTAAGTAATTGGAGAAGCCTCCCCCAAGCTTGTGGGAGACTCTCTTCTTCAATTTGCACAAAATTATATATATCCCTTAAAGTAACATGTTTCTTATGAGCAGGAAAATATTTAGCAGAGAAGTAATATATCATATCCTGGGGACTACGCACACAACCAGGATCAAGAGAATTAAACCATGTCTTAGCACCGCCCTTTAATGAGAGCGGAAATATTTTAAGGATATAAAGGTAGAGGGTTCTCTCATCATTAGTGAACAGGGTGGCTATATCATTTAATTTAGTAAGATGTGCCACAATAGTTTCAGATTCATAGCCATAAAAAGGATCAGACTCAACCAAAGTAATTATATCAGGATCAACAGAGAATTCATAATCCTTATCAGTAACAAAGATAGGTGAAGTAGCAAAAGCAGGGTCAGGTTACATTCTAGCATTAAGAGATTGCTACTTCCATTTAGCTAATAACTTCTTAAGATCACTTCTATCATTGCAAGCAAGAATAGCTCTAGCAGATTCTTCATCCAGAACATAACCCTCAGGTACAACAGGTAGTTCATATTTATTAGGGGGAGAGTCTTCATCATCACTATCTTCAATATTATCAGTTTCAATAATTTCATTCTCTAGCCCTAGCAAGTTGTTCATCATGAAATTCACCAAGTGGCACAGTAGTATCAAGCATAGAAGTAGTTTCATCATAAGTATCATGCATAGCAGAAGTGGCATCATCAATAACATGCGACATATCAGAATTAATAGCAGAAGCAAGTTTAGGTGTCGCAAGCTTACTCAAAACAGAAGGTGAATCAAGTGCAGAGCTAGATGGCAGTTCCTTACCTCCCCTCGTAGTTGAGGGATAAATTTTTGTTTTCTCGTCTTTCAAGTTCCTCATAGTGACCAGCAGATATAAATCCCAAGTGACTCAAAGAATAGAGCTATGATCCCCGGCAACGGCGCCAGAAAATAGTCTTGATAACCCACAAGTATAGGGATCACAACAGTTTTCGAGGGTAGAGTATTCAACCCAAATTTATTGATTCGACACAAGGGGAGCCAAAGAATATTCTCAAGTATTAGCAGTTGAGTTGTCAATTCAACCACACCTGGATAACTTAGTATCTGCAGCAAAGTATTTAGTAGCAAAGTAGTATGGAAGTAATGGTAACGGTAGCAAAAGTAATATTTTTGGGTTTTGTAGTGATTGTAACAGTAGCAACGGAAAAGTAAATAAGCGGAGAACAATATGTGAAAAGCTCGCAGGCATTGGATCGGTGATGGAGAATTATGTCGGATGTGGTTCATCATGCAGCAATCATTACATAGGGTGACACAAAACTAGCTCCAATTCATCAATGTAATGTAGGCATGTATTCCGAATATAGTCATAAGTGCTTATGGAAAAGAACGTGCATGACATCTTTTGTCCTACCCTCCCGTGGCAGCGGGGTCCTAATGGAAACTAAGGGATATTAAGGCCTCCTTTTAATAGAGTACCGGAACAAAGCATTAACACATAGTAAATACATGAACTCCTCAAACTATGGTCATCACCGGGAGTGGTCCTAATTATTGTCACTTCGGGGTTGCCGGATCATAACACATAGTAGGTGACTATAGACTTGCAAGATAGGATCAAGAACTCACATATATTAATGAAAACATAATAGGTTCAGATCTGAAATCATGGCACTCAGGCCCTAGGTGACAAGTATTAAGCATAGCAAAGTCATAGCAACATCAATCTCAGAACATAGTGGATACTAGGGATCAAACCCTAACAAAACTAACTCGATTACATGATAGATCTCATCCAACCCATCACCGTCCAGCAAGCCTACGATGGAATTACTCACGTACGGCGGTGAGCATCATGAAATTGGTGATGGAGGATGGTTGATGATGACGACGGCGACATATTCCCCTCTCCGGAGCCCCGAACGGACTCCAGATCAGCCCTTCCGAGAGGTTTTAGGGCTTGGCGGTGGCTCCGTATCATAAAACGTGATGAATCCTTCTCTCTGATTTTTTTCTCGCCGAACACGAGGCAGGGGGGCGCGCCCAGGGGGGGCAGGCGCGCCTTCCACCCTCGTGGACAGGTGGAGGCCCCCTGGCGTAGATTCTTCTTCCAGTATTTTTAATATTTTCCAAAAATAAGTTCCGTGGAGTTTCAGGTCATTCCGAGAACTTTTGTTTCTGCACATAAATAACACCATGGCAATTCTGCTGAAAACAGCGTCAGTCCGAGTTAGTTCCATCCAAATCATGCAATTAGAGTCCAAAACAAGGGCAAAAGTGTTTGGAAAAGTAGATACGACGGAGACGTATCAGCCCCCCTCTTTCCTTCCACCTTCCTCCCCCTTCCTTCCACTCCTAGTCCAACTAGGGAAGGGGGGGAATCCTACTCCCGGTGGGAGTAGGACTCCCCATGGGGCGCGCCATAGGAGGGCCGGCCCTCCCCCTCCTCCACTCCTTTATATACAGGGGGAGGGGGGCACCCCATAGAGACACAAGTTGATCATTGATCTCTTAGCCGTGTGCGGTGCCTCCCTCCTCCATAATCCACCTCGGTCATATTGTCGTAGTGGCGAAGCCCTGCGCCGGTAGCTTCATCATCACCGTCATCACATCGTCGTGCTGACGAAGCTCTTCCCCGATACTCTGCTGGATCGTAAGTTTGTGGGACGTCACCGAGCCGAACGTGTGCAGATCGCGGAGGTGTCGTACCTTCGATGCTAGGATCGGTCGATCGTGAAGATGTACGACTACATCAACCACGTTGTCATAACGCTTCCGCTTACAGTCTACAAGGGTACGTGGACAACACTCTTCCCTCTCGTTGCTATGCATCACCATGATCTTGCGTGTGCGTAGGAATTTTTTTGAAATTACTACGTTCCCCAACAGTGGCATTCGAGCCAGGTTTCTGCGTAGATGTTATATGCGTGAGTAGAACACAAGTGAGTTGTGGACGATACTAGTCATACTGCTTACCAGCATGTCATACTTTGAATCAGCGCTATTTTTGGATGAAGCGGCCCGGACCGACATTACGCGTACGCTTACGCGAGACTGGTTCTACCGACGTGCTTCGCACACAGGTGGCTGGCGGGTGTCATTTTCTCCAACTTTAGTTGAATCGAGTGTGGCTACGCCCGGTCCTTGTTGAAGGTTAAAACAACACATACTTGACGAAATATCGTTGTGGTTTTGATGCGTAGTTAAGAACGGTTCTTGCTCAGCCCGTAGCAGCCACGTAAAACTTGCAACAACAAAGTAGAGGACGTCTAACTTGTTTTTGCAGGGCATGTTGTGATGTGATATGGTCAAGACTTGATGCTTGTATGAGATGTTCATGTTTTGTAACAGAGTAATCGGCAACTGGCAGGAGCCATATGGTTGTCGCTTTATTGTATGAAATGCAATCGCCATGTAATTGCTTCACTTTATCACTAAGCGGTAGGGATAGTCGTAGAAGCAATAGTTGGCGAGATGACAACGATGCTATGATGGAGATCAAGGTGCCGCGCCGATGACGATGGTGATCATGATGGTGCTTTGGAGATGGAGATCAAAGGCACAAGATGATGATGGCCATATCATATCACTTATATTGATTGCATGTGATGTTTATCCTTTATGCATCTTATTTTGCTTAGTTCGATGGTAGCATTATAAGATGATCTCTTTCTAAATTTCAAGGTATAAGTGTTCTCCCTGAGTATGCACCGTTGCGAAAGTTCGTCGTGCCGAGACACCACGTGATGATCGGGTGTGATAAGCTCTACGTTCACATACAACGGGTGCAAGCCAGTTTTGGACACGCAGAATACTCGAGTTAAACTTGACGAACCTAGCATATGCAGATATGGCCTCGGAACACTGAGACCGAAAGGTCGAGCGTGAATCATATAGTAGATATGATCAACATAGTGATGTTCGCCATTGAAAACTACTCCATCTCACGTGATGATCGGACATGGTTTAGTTGATTTGGATCACGTGATCACTTAGATGATTAGAGGGATGTCTATCTAAGTGGGAGTTCTTAAGTAATTTGATTAATTGAACTTTAATTTATCATGAACTTAGTACCTGATAGTATTTTGCATGTCTATGTTGTTGTAGATAGATGGCCCGTGTTGTTGTTCCGTTGAATTTTAATGCGTTCCTAGAGAAAGCTAAGTTGAAAGATGATAGTAGCAACTACACGGACTGGGTCCGTAATTTGAGGATTATTCTCATTGCTGCACAGAAGAATTACGTCCTGAAAGCACCGCTAGGTGCCAAACCCACTGCAGGAGCAACACCGGATGTTATGAACGTCTGGCAGAGCAAAGCTGATGGCTACTCGATAGTTCAGTGTGCCATGTTTTACGGCTTAGAGCCGGGACTTCAACGACGTTTTGAACGTCATGGAGCATATGAGATGTTCCAGGAGTTGAAGTTAATAGTTCAAGCAAATGCCCGGATTGAGAGATATGAAGTCTCCAATAAGTTCTACAGCTGCAAGATGGAGAAGAATAGCCCTGTCCGTGAGCATATACTCAAAATGTCTGGGTATAACAATCACTTGATTCAACTGGGAGTTAATCTTCCCGATGATAGTGTCATTGACAGAATTCTTCAATCACTGCCACCAAGCTACAAGAGCTTCGTGATGAACTGTAATATGCAAGGGATGGATAAGACAATTCCCGAGCTCTTCGCAATGCTAAAGGCTGCGGAGGTAGAAATCAAGAAGAAGCATCAAGTGTTGATGGACACCAAGACCACCAGTTTCAAGAAAAAAGTTAAAGGGAATAAGGGGAACTTCAAGAAGAACGGCAAGCAAGTTGCTGCTCAAGTGAAGAAGCCCAAGTCTGGACCTAAACCTGAGACTGAGTGCTTCTACTGCAAAGGGACTGGTCATTGGAAGCGGAACTGCCCCAAGTATTTGGCGGATAAGAAGGATGGCAAGGTGAACAAAGGTATATGTGATATACATGTTATTGATGTGTACCTTACTAATACTCGCAGTAGTGCCTGGGTATTTGATACTGGTTCTGTTGCTAATATTTGCAACTCGAAACAAGGACTATGGATTAGGCGAAGATTGGCTAAGGATGAGGTGACGATGCGCGTGGGAAATGGTTCCAAAGTCGATGTGATCGCGGTCGGCATGCTACCTCTACATCTACCTTCGGGATTAGTTTTAGACCTGAATAATTGTTATTTGGTGCCAGCGTTGAGCATGAACATTATATCTGGATCTTGTTTGATGCGAGACGGTTATTTATTTAAATCAGAGAATAATGGTTGTTCTATTTATATGAGTAATACTAGCACATATGCCCGCGCGTTGCAAAGGGACATAAAATAATATGCATTTAAAGTCAGTGAGAATTATATATGTATGCAATACCCTATGCGTACACGAAAAAGGAAAATTTAGCTTCTCGGGTTCATCGTGTGTGAAGGAATCAATCCAGTATTTTTTTATTCATTGATCAAGGGCATTTAAGAGTTTTGTTACGTCATCGTACGTCAGAGCTTGATGCGGGATGTTGTTGCGGCGCCGGTGGCGGTGGATCTTGGGATCCAGTTTACGAGCTCGTGCAGGGAACGCATGTCGGCCGGAGCTTTCTTCGGTGTCGACCGCGCTTGATGCGGGATGCGGCGGCGGTTGCCATTGTATGGGCGACGACAACGGCTGGCACGGTGGTGGGTGCTCCCTGTAGCACCCGGAATCGGGGCGGTGGCCCCTCTTCATCAATGGCGGCGGACACCGGGGTCACGTGGGCGACTTGAGTCTGGATCTCGAGGTGGCGACAACCTTCTGAGGCTGGTGGCGGTATAGGACGTCCCTTCTATCAATAGATCGGGGTCGATGCGGCTCGGCAGGTGACACATGTGACTCTTTCGGAATTTTTAGGCAGTACCTGTCGTCGGCAGGTGAAGCTACTGGGTGGATGTTCTACCGGAGGATGTTACGCACAATGTCTTATGTGGAGACGCACGGCTATGGTGGAGGGCTCATGCTTAGCCTATTGCTGTTGGATCGAAGGTGGTGCGGCAGTAGCGGGAGGCGGGCGGTATGGGACGTCTTTATCTTCCATTGTCTTCCCCAGAGGTATCTGAATATCGAGACGTTGGTAGACGGATAAGGGCGGATGGTACAGGAGGCTTCAACGACGATTTTATGCACTTCGGTGGGAACACAAGATCTTAGATCGGGCTATGTCATGTCGCGCCTGCGTCATGTCCTTGTTGAAGGTGGTGGATCGAAACTTGGCTTTGGGGATGAGAATCCAGAGTTTAACCTTGTGGTGGACTCGCCATCATTGGTGCACGTCCGGCGTTTTCTTCTTGAAGGTGTAGCCTAGGAGTTGTGTATTTTTTGTCTCTGTTGTGTCTTGTAACGTATGATTAGTGGCTATCTCGGGAAGTTGCTGTCACAAGGTATTTGGCCTCAGGATTTTCTTTTCGTTTTATTTCCGAGTCGAGTTTCTTTGGCTACTGGATTTTGGATTTTCAATAATATATGGTTGCATGCATCGTCCTGTGCAGAGCCCAGGGGTTCTCCTCCTTTTCAAAAAAATATGTACGTCAGAGAAGGCCCATGAGTTATTCAATCTACTTTTCCTTTCAAATCCTTTTAGTGGAGGGGATTTTAAGGTAAGAAATTTCTAAATATGTTAAGAAACACGAACAATTTCTTAAATCTTGAAAAGCTTTTTGAAAATTATGTACACTTTCGGAAAATCGCAAACAAAATATGAAAGGGAACTTCTTTTAAAATTCAGAAAAAAAATCTGAAAATACCAACTTTTTTTATAAGAACATTAACATTATTTGAATTTCTGAACATTTTTTTAAAACGGGAATATGTGTTTTCAATTCATAAGATTTTCAGAAAATGTGTATATTTTATACACGAACATTATTTTAAATAGTGAAAAAATCACTATAAAATGAATATTTTTCGAATTTAGAGCATTTTTTCAAATGTCATTTTCTTTTTAGAAATCTCGAACAATTTTGAAAAACAATAATTGTTTTTGAAAAATTATAAACTTTTTGCAAGTTCCAAATATTTTTCAATATAACGATGGAAATTTGGAATTCTGAACATTTTCCATTTATTTATTTTGAACGGTTTTTGAGAATTTTTAATTTACTAAATAAATTTCAAAGGGAAAAATGAGATTGGGAAAGAAGAATAAAAATGAAAGGAAAACACAGAAACAAAGAAACAAAGAAAAATGGGCCAGCCCATTTTTGTCGGCCTGGGGGAACTTCAACTAAAAAACATGATCATTATTTGAATTTATGAACATTTTTTCAAACGGGAACATGTATTGAAAATTCATAAGATTTTCAGAAAATGTGTATCTTTGATACCCGAACATTATTTTTAATTGGAAATTTTTTAAATAAAATTAATATATTTTTCAAATTTGGAGCATTGTTTTGAAATGCCATTTTACTTTTAGAAATCTGGAACAATTTTGAAAAAAAAATTGTTTTTTGAAAAATGGGAAACTTTTTGCAAGTTTCAAATAATTTTTCAAAATAGAAACAAAATTTTGGAATTCTGAACGTTTTATAGTACTTTTTGTTTAAGAAATACATTCTAGAAAAACTGGGATTAAAAAAAGAGATAGGTGAAGAAGAATAAAAATATATGTAAAACACACAAATTAAGAAAGAGCCAGCCAATGATTGGTTGTCCTGTGCGAAACTTCAACTATTTCTCGCCCAGTGCGTAAAATAGAATTTGCCAGCTATGTGGGCAGAATAAATAAGTGGGCTGGGTTCGTTGGGCCATAGCGCGCGGCCCACGCACAAAAATTCTTTTTCTAGTAAACAAACGCATAAGAATTTAGTACCACCTCAAATAGAAAACAAAATATTTTTGACGGTGAACGGATGAAAAAATTAGCGAAACGCACCTTGCTTTATTAGTAGGTATAGATCTTTTATGGTCATGCACCCTTGAAGAGTGGTCTATTTATGTTGAATCTCGATAATAGTGACACACATATTCATAATATTGAAGCCAAAACATGCAGAGTTGATAATGATAGTGCAACTTATTCGTGGCACTGCCGTTTAGGTCATATTGGTGTAAAGCGCATGAAAAACTCCATTCTGATGGACTTTTGGAATCACTTGATTATGAATCACTTGGTACTTGCGAACCATGCCTCATGGGCAAGATGACTAAAACGCCGTTCTCCGGAACAATGGAGCGAGCAACAGATTTGTTAGAAATCATACATACTGATGTATGTGGTCCGATGAATGTTGAGGCTCGCGGCAGGTATCGTTATTTTCTCACCTTCATAGATGATTTGAGCAGATATGGGTATATCTACTTGATGAAACATAAGTCTGAAACATGTGAAAAGTTCAAAGAATTTCAGAGTGAAGTGGAAAATCATCGTAACAAGAAAATAAAGTTTCTACGATCTGATCGTGGAGGAGAATATTTGAGTTACGAGTTTGGTCTTCATTTGAAATAATGCGGAATAGTTTCGCAACTCACGCCAACCGGAACACCACAGCGTAATGGTGTGTCCGAACGTGGTAATCGTACTTTACTAGATATGGTGCGATCTATGATGTCTCTTACTGATTTACCGCTATCGTTTTGGGGTTACGCTTTAGAGACGTCTATATTCACGTTAAATAGGGCACCATCTAAATCCGTTGAGAGGACACCTTATGAACTGTGGTTTGGCAAGAAACCAAAGTTGTCGTTTCTTAAAGTTTGGGGCTGCGATGCTTATGTGAAAAAGCTTCAACCTGATAAGCTCGAACCCAAATCGGAGAAATGTGTCTTCATAGGATACCCAAAGGAGACTGTTGGGTACACCTTCTATCACAGATCCGAAGGCAAGACATTCGTTGCTAAGAATGGATTCTTTCTAGAGAAGGAGTTTCTCTCGAAAGAAGTGAGTGGGAGCAGGGGCAGACCCACGTTGGCCCACCCGGTGTCACAGGACACCGGGTAATTTTGTTGCTTACCTTGTATACGTAACCACTGTACCGCGATGACACGGGTATTTTTTGCATGGACACCGGTAAAATTCCTGGATCAGGAACATGTGACGGGGATGCCCCCAGGCCCATCTAATGGCCCATGCGGCCAGGGACGTGCACGCGCCCACAGCATGCCCATTTTCTCTCCGAAAAAAGACGCATCGCACGCCCTAGCTAGCTATGCCATCTGATCGATCAGACCGCTACCTGCGCGGCTGCGCCTACTTCTTGGCCGCCGCCTCCCGCAAACCGCAAACAGCAAACCCGCGCTTGTTCGTCACGACGCCGCCTACTCGCACACTAAGCATCTAATCCGTGTCGTGGTCTACCGACTCCCTCACCCACTCATGGATCACAGGAGAACTGGAGAGGTAAACTGATTATTTCTCCCAAGAGTATGTCTCTATTTTGTCTAGTTTTGGCTTTCAAATTATACGCCTAGGGTTTATAATTTTAGGAGTGTTTAGATGGGAATTGGAATACTGCGTCTTGTCAATTTCAGGGAGCAACTCACGTATGTTTGGGTTATTCCTTGATGGCTAGACGCACAACAACAAGGTTAAACTCCATAATCATTTAGTCACACAATTCAATCATTATGCTTTATTAGTCAATTTTATTCTATCATGTGGAAATGTAAATGATTTAACATTGTAGATTTTTTCTAAAATAATAGATAATTTTCGGATATGAGCTGCGTATTATTGAATGCCACTTGTGGACTTTCACAAAGAAAAGACATGATTTGATATCGTGTAAAGAACAAGTGCCCATGTATTTCTTAAACAAACATAGAGTTTTATTAAATTAAAATAACAGTTACATCATCTTTGAGGAGGGATACCATATCATTCTGAGGCTCCTAAAACCAGTCATAAGTTGTAGAGAACCTAGCTATGCTCGCAAGCTCATGAGCAACCATATTTGCTTCTTTATTACAATATTCAAAACTAGTGATAGAAAACTGCCCATGTATTTGATAGTGTGTGACTTTGTATAACATTGCTTGATATCCACATTTATCTAATGTGCATGCAGACACCGGGACATTTTTGTCCTACGTCCGCCCCTGAGTGGGAGGAAAGTAGAACTTGATGAGGTAATTGTACCTGCTCCCTTATTGGAAAGTAGTTCATCACAGAAATCTGATCCTGTGACTCCTACACCAATTAGTGAGGAAGCTAATGATGATGATCATGTAACTTCAGATCAAGTTACTACCGAACCTCGTAGGTCAACCAGAGTAACATCCGCACCAGAGTGGTACGGTAATCCTGTTCTGGAGGTCATGTTACTTGACCATGAAGAACCTACGAACTATGAGGAAGCGATGATAAGCCCAGATTCCGCAAAATGGCTTGAGGCCATGAAATCTGAGATGAGATCCATGTATGAGAACAAAGTGTGGACTTTGGTTAACTTGCCCGATGATCGGCAAGCCATCGAGAATAAATGGATCTTCAAGAAGAAGACTGACGCTGACGGTAATGTTAGTGTCTACAAAGCTCAACTTGTTGCAAAAGGTTTCCGACAAGTTCAAGGAGTTGACTACGATGAGACCTTCTCACCTGTAGCGATGCTTCAGTCCGTCCGAATCATGTTGGCAATTGCCGCATTTTATGATTATGAAATTTGGCAAATGGATGTAAAGACTGCATTCGTGAATGGATTTCTGGAAGAAGAGTTGTATATGATGCAACCTGAAGGTTTTATCGATCCAAAGGATGCTAACAAAGTGTGCAAGCTCCAGCGATCCATTTATGGATTAGTGCAAGCATCTTGGAGTTGGAATAAACGTTTTGATAGTGTGATCAAAGTATATGGTTTTATACAGACTTTTGGAGAAGTCTGTATTTACAAGAAAGTGAGTGGGAGCTCTGTAGCATTTCTAATATTATATGTGGATGACATATTGTTGATTGGAAATGATATATAATTTCTGGATAGCATAAAAGGATACTTGGATAAGAGTTTTTCAATGAAAGACCTCGGTGAAGCTGCTTATATATTGGGCATCAAGATCTATAGAGATAGATCAAGACGCTTAATTGAACTTTCACAAAGCACATACCTTGATAAAGTTTTGAAGAAGTTCAAAATGGATCAAGCAAAGAAAGGGTTCTTGCCTATGTTACAAGGTGTGAAGTTGAGTCAGACTCAATGCCCGACCACTGCAGAAGATAGAGAGAAAATGAAAGGTGTTCCCTATGCTTCAACCATAGGCTCTATCATGTATGCAATGTTGTGTACCAGACCTGATGTGTGCCTTGCTATTAGTTTAGCAGGGAGGTACCAAAGTAATTCATGAGTGGATCACTGGACAGCGGTCAAGAACATCCTGAAATACCTGAAAAGGACTAAGGATATGTTTCTCGTTTATGGAGGTGACAAAGTGCTCGTCGTAAATGTTTACGTCGATGCAAGCTTTAACACTGATCCGGATGACTCTAAGTCACAAACCGGATACGTATTTATATTTAACGGTGGAGCTGTCAATTGGTGCAGTTCTAAGCAAAGCGTCGTGGCGGGATCTATGTGTGAAGCGGAGTACATAGCTGCTTCGGAAGCAGCAAATGAAGGAGTCTAGATGAAGGAGTTCATATCCGATCTAGGTGTCATACCTAGTGCATCGGTTTCAATGAAAATCTTTTGTGACAATACTTGTGTAATTGCCTTGGCAAAGGAATCCAGATTTCACAAGAGAACCAAGCACATAGAGAGACGCTTCAATTCCATCCGCGATCAAGTGAAGGAGGGAGACATAGAGATTTGCAAGATACATACGGATCTGAATGTTGCAGACCCGTTGACTAAGCCACTCTCACGAGCAAAACATGATCAGCACCAAGACTCCATGGGTGTTAGAATCATTACTGTGTAATCTAGATTATTGACTCTAGTGCAAGTGGGAGACTGAAGGAAATATGCCCTAGAGGCAATAATAAAGTTGTTATTTATATTTCCTTATATCATGATAAATGTTTATTATTCATGCTAGAATTGTATTAACCAGAAACTTAGTACATGTGTGAATACATAGACAAACAGAGTGTCACTAGTATGCCTCTACTTGACCAGCTCGTTGAATCAAAGATGGTTAAGTTTCCTAGCCATAGACATGAGTTGTCATTTGATTAACGGGATCACATCATTAGAGAATGATGTGATTGACTTGACCCATTCCATTAGCTTAGAACTTGACCGTTTAGTATATTGCTATTGCTTTCTTCATGACTTATACATGTTCCTATGACTATGAGATTATGCAACTCCCGAATACCGGAGGTACACTTTGTGTGCTACCAAACGTCACAACTTAACTGGGTGATTATAAAGGTGCTTTACAGGTGTCTCCGATGGTACTTGTTGAGTTGGCATAGATCGAGATTAGGATTTGTCACTTCGATTGTCGGAGAGGTATCTCTGGGCCCTCTCGGTAATGCACATCACTATAAGCCATGCAAGCAATGTGACTAATGAGTTAGTTGCGGGATGATGCATTACGGGACAAGTAAAGAGACTTGCCGGTAACGAGATTGAACTAGGTATTGAGATACCGACGATCGAATCTCGGGCAAGTAACATACCGATGACAAAGGGAACAACGTATGTTGTTATGCGGTTTGACCGATAAAGATCTTCTAGAATATGTAGGAGCCAATATGAGCATCCAGGTTCCGCTATTGGTTATTGACCGGAGACGTGTCTCGGTCATGTCTACATAGTTCTCGAAGCCGTAGGGTCCGCACGCTTAACGTTCGGAAACGATCGGTATTATGAGTTTATGTGTTTTGATGTACCGAAGGTAGTTTGGAGTCCTGGATATGATCAAGGACATGACGAGGAGTCTCGAAATGGTCGAGGCATAAAGATCGATATATTGGACGACAATATTTGGACATCGGAATGGTTTCGGGTGAAATCGGGCATTTACCGGAGTACCGGGAGGTTACCGGAACCCCCCGGGAGGTATATGGGCCTTATTGGGCCATAGTGGGAGAGAGGAGAAGGGAGCAAAGGAGGGGGCGCCCCCCCCAAGCCCAATCCGAATTGGGAGGGGGCCGGCCCCCCTTTCCTTCCTCCTTCCTCCCCCTTCCTTCCACTCCTAGTCCAACTAGGGAAGGGGGAATCCTACTCCCGGTGGGAGTAGGACTCCCCATGGGGCGCGCCATAGGAGGGCCGGCCCTCCCCCTCCTCCACTCCTTTATATACGGGGGAGGGGGCACCCCATAGTGACACAAGTTGATCATTGATCTCTTAGCCGTGTGTGGTGCCCCCCTCCACCATAATCCACCTCGGTCATATTGTCGTAGTGCTTAGGCGAAGCCCTGCGCCGGTAGCTTCATCATCACCATCATCACGCCGTCATGCTGACGAAGCTCTTCCCCGACACTCTGCTAGATCGTGAGTTCGTGGGACGTCACCGAGCCGAACGTGTGCAGACCGCGGAGGTGCCGTACCTTCGGTGCTAGGATCGGTCGATCGTGAAGACGTACGACTACATCAACCGCGTTGTCATAATGCTTCCGCTTACGGTCTACGAGGGTACGTGGACAACAATCTCCCCTCTCGTTGCTATGCATCACCATGATCTTGCGTGTGCGTAGGAATTTTTTTGAAATTACTACGTTCTTCAACAGTAGTTTATATTAGACTAGTCATAGTGGGAGTAACTTAGGTAGTAACATAGCGCACTTTGAAATTTCTTTGCTTATGTGGCAAGTAGTTAATAAGAAGTGGTAACATAATATGTTACTGTAACATAGCACTTTCGAGGCAAAATGAGTCTATGAGCAAATAAATGAAGCAATGTATGACACTACTACTCGAAAGTGCTTATGTGAGCCCGAGCTCACAGGCTCTCAGAATCAACACCTTTTATATATCTCGCGATCTGTGCCGTGGTGACGTGTATGATCCTCTTTGCTACTCACCGAAATAGGGCATAGCCCACAGCTCAGGTAACTCTGTGAGTTCGATATGCGGCAGATCAGACGGAGGGAGGATGAGTTGGACCGTTCCGTCAATGATTCTGTCCCCACTGAGCCGTTGTACTCATTTAAGGCAACACGGTTGACAACTACCAATCTTCTCCGACACTACTTTTCCTCCTCTTTTTAGCTGCGGAACAAGTGAAGCGTCGGGTAGCTTGGCCGATCGATCCTGTGCGAGCATACCACCAGAATCCAGCCGGAGAGCATGTCTTCATCGTCCTCCACCACAGTATTCGAGGATCTGCCCCCGCTCATCAGGTGCCCGAAGTGCGGTGGGCGGGTCTTCACCTGGATCGCTCGTTCGGGAGCGAATGCTGGAGTTCGTTTCTACAAGTGCGTCAATAAAGATGTGAGTTCGATCCCACCAGTCGTTTTTGTATCTTTTTAACTATGAGCATCCTCGAAATCTAGTTCTAATTCGAGCCCTTGCCGTTGGTGATCTGATTTTTTGTTGCAGGCTGGCATATGCAACTACATGAGGAATAAGGAGGAGTACCTCGCAGAGCTCAGCTTCCATTTGGGGATGGCGCAGCAGGCAGTCCACGGAAGCACTCAGGCGGGATCTTACCTTCACCGCAGAGTTCGTCTAGGCGAGCAGATCCACGGCGTTGCAGCGCCCACTCAAGCGTGGAGGGCGCAAACCATGGTCAACCAAGGGGGATCGTCAGCCTCCGCGCTTCGTGTGCTTGTGTTTCTAGATGCGACCATTCTGTTGGTGGTGGTTCTCCTGCTGCTGGCGGTGATGAAAGTAGTATTCCTACTTAGCAGATAGACGTAGGCACTGATGATGTACTAGTCCTAATCACTAGATTAGGTAGTATCAATGAAGAAGTGGTACGGTAGCTCCAGGGAATTAAATTTGTGAGGGTTATCCATGTAAGACTCATGTATTCGGTCATCTTATGAGTAATCAAGTATGTTGAATTATGGATCAATCTTTGTTCTACTTAACCAAATGATATATTTAGTATTTATCTGTAATTTCTACACTAATTGTACCTAACAGGAGGGACACGCGTAGTAGTAGACACGTGGCCGGTCACAATAAATTGTACCTACCAGCTCCAGCCGAACCTTATCTCACCCGCGCCATCCACTCCCCACCCACCAACCTATCCCCATTCTAGCCATTTGTGTTGCCCGTCCCGCAGTCAGGTCGTCGCCCACGAGCAATCGCCGGTTCGGTGCCCGCCGGCGACCCCATCCGGCGGCACAACCTTACTTGGTAAGCTCGTACTGTATTTAAGCTTGATCCACTCCCTCCATGGCATAGGAGATTTGCAGAATAGAACTTCTGCTGCATTCAAAAGGGGCACCGGATCTCATATAAATCTGGATCTTCGCACAATGTTAGACTAGTTTGGATTTGTACAACACTTGACTTGGATTTGTGACTCTGGATCCGCTCGAGTTAATATAATTGATGGGCACCATGCGTGGAAGAATTTCTTGTTGCAGTTGTTGTGTGATTGGTATACAACTTTATATACATCTATGCTATGTATGATTCGTATCCCAGTAAGTTCCGGCATTTTCCATGAAGCTCAATTTTTGTTTTCTTTGATTTAGGCATCATGTCTGACGCTGGTAGCTGCGAGGGAGCGCCAGAGGGTATGGAGAAGACAGACCAACCACTTGAGGAACAGGCACCTCCAGCCCCCTCATCTCGGATATCAGTCAAGAAAGCAGTTGAAGTAATCGATTCGTTCAATGATTACAAGAGGTGGCTCGTTACTGAAATTGGGTTTGGCGGCATGCTCAAACTTCCTGCTATTCAGAAGCTTAACCTGAAGTTCAGTGCCTGGGTTATGAGCAAGGTATCCGTTAGGCGTCGAGCAATTGTTCTGTCCGAATCAAAGATCATAAAGTTCTTCGCGGAGGATGTGCACAAGGTGTTTGGCATACCATGTGGCCATCGTAGTGTTAAAGGGCGTGATGGTTTCATTAAGCCAGAGGCAATAAGTTTCATAAAGGGCACACTAGGGATGGACAAGACTGGGGTTCATAGCCTGCGTGCTGCCGAGGAATTCCTCATGCGTGAGATAGCTGAGTCGTCCAGCAAGCTCGAGAAGGACTGCTTCCAAATTGCATTTGTCATTTTTGTGATGGGTCATGTGCTGGCACCCAGGACAAAACACGATTATGGGACTATAGATTATTGGGGAGCACTTGCGAACACAGAGAATATATCGCAATTCAATTGGTGTGAGTTTGTCCTGGATTTCTTGCTCGAGGCAGTCCGCCGTTTGAAGAATGATATGATGGCCAATAATCCAAACACGAACCTTGTTGGCTGTCATCTATTTCTGCAGGTAAGATAAGTTCTTACTTGTAGTATTAATTATGCGCGAACCAGCTCTCATGCCTATCTTGTTCATAACTATGTGTGTTCAGGTCTTTTTCCTCGACAATGTGGACCTAGGAATTTTCAATAAGAAGCATAATGTCCTTCCTCGGATCAGTGAGTTTGACTAGGCCACAATTAAAACGATGATTACAATGGCAACTGACTTGGGGAAGGGCCCTGCTTCGTACTCAAAATGCATGGTAGCGACGACACTGATTAATTGAAAGCACAATCATTTAATTATTTTTGTTTACTTATTCACTTGCCTTTAACAATCATATGTTTTCCATCTCAGATCCGTCAGGGTAGTGATTTGTGCTATGCTCGTTGCAATTTATGTGGAGGTGTTGACGACGCCACGAATCAGGCATCAGAAGTTGGCAATTTTCACCAGCCAACCAGTCTAAATGAGGAGCATGGAAATCAAATGAATGAGAGAGCAGGGTTGTTTCATGATTCTTATTCAGCAGCAGCCAACCTCATGGATGTGCAGACACCACTACGTGTGTTGGATCCAGTTGATTTTGCAGACCACCTACGCAACCGATACCCAAGTCTGGTAGGTGCATAATACATCTCCCATGTGTATTTGCATCACTGCCGAATATGTCTATTGGGAGTATTCGTTGTTTCCACTTTTTATCTGCTGTTGTGTTCTGAAGCTGTTGTCCCTGTTCTTTCACTGCATTAGGTCAGGGATGAGTTAACATTCATGCTAAAGGAGCAGAATGCCAAGTGTCAGCGTGAAATCAACACGGCCCGAGTCAACATACAGGCAGACATGATCAATTTTGTTGACAAACTCATGACATCACTTAGCAATAGGTGCATTTGCTGTTTTGCCCGTGGTTTTACTGACTGCCCAGCAAGAGCAATAGCAATTGAGACATCACCAGGTGCATGAACAGCATAGTGCAATGAAGAAACTAATCCACATTTGGTTTTGCATGCACATTCAGCTGACTGAGTACTAATCTTTTATGCAGCGGACACAATGACGACTCTGGCTGGGCCAAAAATTCCAGGGGTCAGGCTAGACATGTCTGCATGCAAAGGTGCGGGATGTTCATGTTATCATCGTTGTTGTCCTAATTGTACTTTGCAATGCGGTCATTTGAATGGAAAACCTTTACTCATGTGGTAGGAGACATGTCTAGAACCAGGGTTGCATCTGAGGTACTGCCAGATCAACAACAAGCAAAAAGGCCAAGACATGATGATGATTTGCTTGCAACACTGAAAGCGGGGATACTTCAGTTTGCAAGGCATACCATGCAGGAAATCAGCGAAAGATTTATTGATCTTCCGAATGATGGCAGGACAACTGTGTTTGGAGAAAGGACTGCTGGACTACCCGGACGGAAATATGTCCACGGGCCTGGTTTTCAGACAGACTCATGGATCAGGGGTGTTGTCCCGTGCCCACCTCAGCCTTATGTTTCTCAACTATTAGAAGAGTTCTTTGCTACTGCACCGCCAGAAGTTCTTTCCAAGTGTTCATATGAATCTTTACTCGCCCAGATATTCTTTTTGTTGATTCTGTATGTGGCTGAATAAAATTTTCCCATTCACACTTATTTCATGCCCAGGAACTTCCTTGTGCATGAGAACCCAAGGTTTATACGGATCACTGGGCTAGCACTCAAACAACAGTTGGTTGGAGACGTGTTAATTGATCACGAGCTCATGTCAGTCATCATCAGAAGATATTGCCAGGCTGATCAGGAAGCCGATAAACATTCCCCATACCTGACATGGAGGCACCCTCTGGAGCCAGAATTTTCAGTAAGTCCTGTGTTGTTTTTTATGAAAATTCAGTCGAAAAACGTGTAATTGTTGCTGGGCGATGCTGATATATATATATATATATATATATATATATATATATATATATATATATATATATATATATATATATATATATATATATATATATATATATATATATATATATATGTTTGCAGAGTCTGGTTTTATCTGAACAAGATTACTTGCATACGATGTCCATACAGAAGGCACTAGGCGCCATGGTACTGCAGTATGACATCACATCCGCTCAGCTGGTACGCCACACTAACTGTGTGTGCAATTCAGTGTTACACCTGCCATATTTTTCATGTAGATCCATTTTGCTCATAAGTTTGCACCCATGTCTCTTTTGTCTGTATTGTAGTTCTTCACGCCGGTTCCACGACCTGAGGGATGGATTGTGATATTCTGGGACATGGTTGCCCGCGTCATATATGTCATTGATCCCATGTACAGCAAGAACAGCCAACCACTCATAACTGAGCCAAGAGACGAGATCATTGCTTGGAAGCTACATGATGCGTTGTTCAATTGTTTTGCTGAGTACTATGCTGGTTGGCCAGTAAAGAAAGATGCGTGGAAGCTGAAGTTCCTTGCCCTTGCGGATAGCATTTTTAATCGGTACAGCACTTATGAACTATGTCTCGAATTACAATAAGCCATTCTTTGGTTCTAAGCATTTTTTATTCCTTCAGAAATGAAAGTGGAGCGTGCACTGTCCACATCACACGTCACTTCGATGGGAAAAAGTTGAAGATTCCCCTTACCAAGGTTTGTTAACGAACTCTGATGTTGCACAGTACTGTCATACATTGCTTCATATTTCTACCATTGCACAAGTTCGATACTCATTGCTCCTGCTGCTGCCGATATCCCACAGCACACCATATCGAAAACAAAGCGGGAAACCCTGCATGAGTGCATGAAGTTGCAGGGCAATTTCTCGTCCCACGCGCGAGACGTATTGTGGCGTCTCCTTGCACCAGCAGACTCTATGTTTGAATCAGAGTGAACCGGCGAAGCAACGAAGTCGCGGTGGAGACACTATTGGCGTCTCGCACAACATTCTCGTTGGCGTCTCCTCGCCCCAACGAAGTCGCGGGAAACCATGTAGTGTTATGTTCCTTGTCTTTATGTTCCTCGAGTAAGCCATACGATATTATGCACCGTAGATCCTAATGTGCCACGCTTGAGACTCTAGTCACGGTGTTACTCATGCAAACCAACTTCCATGATGTATAACTAAAATCCCCTTGTCATATGTGGAATGCATTATGTGAACTAGTTTGTTGGTCTCTACCATACCAATGTTTGTTCATGTAAAGTGAATGAGTTCACACAGTTGACCTTATGCCAAGATAGTTCCATTTAACCCAAATCATAGGCACAATCAACAACCACGCCCCCATTGTGTGTGCGAAACAATTCTTGTTTTAATTTACACAATCCACAGTGCACACTACTACCATCATGGTTATCATAATGCTCAAGCTAGCCCCAACCGTAAGTAACCAGGCATTCTTGTTGTAGGGTGCAACCCTAAGTGAAGATATTTCACGAATTGGAGGGGGGATTCCCAAGAACAAGATGAACACAAGAGAGAAAACAAGAGGAACACTCAAGAACAAGTCCAATCACACATCCACTAGACCAACAAACACACAAGATCCACAAGGTACATGAACAATCAAAGGGAAACAAGATACATGGTAGAGTTCATCCCAAATCATATGAAGGAGATGAGGGCTTGATGATCTAGGTAGATCCTTCCCTCAAAGGGGTTTTGAATCCCTAGGGATCTTCTCCAATGGAGGTCTTGTACTCCAATGGAGTCTTCTCTCTCAAGAGGAATCCCACAAGGGGAGGTACATGAGCTAAGCTCTATGATGTCACCTTTATGTGCGTGAAGTAGATGTCGCACGTGTCACTTGCCAAATGGACTCTTGACATGGTGATGTCCGTAGGATGCTCCGCATCAATTCTTCTTTGACTTAGGTAGAAGTGAAATTTTGACACGATCCTTGTTGCTGCATGGAAACAATTGTACATTTTCACTAGTTATCACGCAGCAATTGGTAACAATAATTGTTCAACTCAACATTATAATATATGACCATGGATAGTGATCACAAGTCACACTTGCACACACATGTCTTAGTTACATATTACCGACAAGGGCATAGGCATAATAAATAGATAGAGGTTCTACATGACTGATTCAGAAGCAATTTGTGACCTACTAAGAGATGGTAGCTAGGCTCGGAATACAATCACGTCTACACCAACGGCATGGGGTATACGCTACATTGGTTTTAGTTTCATAGCGGCTGAAAATATGGGAACCATAACCACACCACATATATGTGGGATGGCAACTAAAATTTCCGCAGAGGCAAACACGCTTTTCTTTGACAGCCAGCATATGTTGAGCTCGCAAATCATAGGTCCAAAATGTATTGTCTTGTCGTCTGCCAGTTTAGAATGGCAGCACCTCCTCAATCATGAAGTCGGGCAGCTCCCCAATGTTTCCCCTCATGGAAATAACTTCATATGCAATTGACTGACCCAGATAGTTTAGGCGGCTCTGCGGAAAACAAGTTTTATTAAGCTGTTAGCATTGCTTCTGATGACTAAATATGATCATAGAAATCAGCGCATGATGGTGTTGTATGCGTGTGCTTATAGGGGTTAGTATAGTCTGGAGATACAGGCCAGTGTACTCCCTGCTGTAGTTAACAATGTGCAACCAACTGTCCTCTCTGCATATATGGTGCGAAATGAAAATTAGTCAGATATTTTATTTTTAGCATTATGTACAAATGTCAATTCTCAATGAGCAAACTTACAGTTCACAGCTAGCATGCATGCCAACATTGTAGTTGATGGTCCAGCCTTAAGCCGGCACGTACCACCCCGCGATGTTCTCATGTATGCATCGCCGAAGTCCTGCCAGGATGAAGTTTGCATTGTCTTCATGCTTGTATCGCATCTCATTGATAGGCTCGGACGTCTCGCATGGGTCCATGACCAACAAAGTCCTTTCTTCAACATCCACAACATATAGAGACCAGCTTTCCATAAATGGAACTGGGAGCATTAGCTGCAAGCATGCCTATCGTTAATATGACTTCATTTCGCAATCATATTTGTACTTGTGAACATAATTCGTTTAGCACTGAAACTATACCTTCTTTGTCCATTGCAGCCGATAGCCGAGTGCCTCATAACTCATCATCGTATTCATGAATTCAAAGTCCAAATCATATGACCTGTACATGAGAGCAAGCTGGAAAACAACATATGCAATGTCAACCACTGCTATGATGTTCGGAACAACAGCAAGCTTACATGTAAGTACAAACTCACCACAAAATGCAAGTCGAATATATGTCGCCACCTGATCTCCCTGTCACCGTACATCTGTCCATCCTTCCATGTAAGCATTCGCGAAACTGCTCCCCAACCCACGCTTGTTAGGTGCCCATTTGGCCCAAATTCATTCACAAAGTCTTCCCCCGACATAACTATCAGATATGGGACCAGGTGTTTGTACGATTTCCTGAAATTTTCCACAAATACATGTGGCAGAAAGCATGGTCAGCCATGATTTTCGTTATACTGTTACAATGTAGACAACATCGAAACGTCTAGCTCACCTGCTAAGGTTTCTCGTGCTGCTTCTGCACATTTTGTCCCAAAAATCAAGCACATTCCTGGCAAGCGGCTCCTCGTGTTTTAGCCCAACCTTACCTGGGAACTTGTCATCCCTATCACACATTTCCATTTTAACTATGGTCCTCACCATGCCTACGTGCAACCTCAGATTCCTATTCATTCGGCCTGACACAAAGCCGGTGCCCCTGAGTAACTCATCATTTCCTCTAGCAGCCGTTCCTGGTTATGCAAATGGTTATTAACTAGTTAGATACATGCCTGACGCGCATAGATTTACAGAAGTTATGACTATGCAAATACTTCTTAATCAAGTTATGTATGTACGTAGGGCAACCAACCTTGGTTGTTATCAGTCATTGATGGCTGCTGGTTCATTGCATGGTCACCACTCCCAGGAGTATTCACTGCCGCCGAGCTCTCCCCTATGGCCCTGACTGTTCATACAAACATATCAGCCGTATCAGCGACGTCATGCATCTCATGTATGAGCACATTTTTACAAGTTATGATTTTTGATTTTGCTCACTTGTTATTCCTGGGAATACATATCCTGCAGTGCTATGAAGAACACCTCTGCCTATTGGTATGGCCTCAGCTCCCTCTGCTGGAGATTAATGCATCATGCTTGTTATTTTTCATGTAACAATGTATCACATTTTTTTGAATATAAATTTTACAAACCTAGATGATCCTGGACAGTCATGTCAGCTCGGTTTAATCCATGCCCAGGTCCTTGCTGGGAGTTCACTGCTGTCGAGCTTCCACCGATTTCCCTAACAGATAGCATTAACGGGACACGCGTAGGTATGTGTTAGTGCGGCCTCAATGATATTTCATAGCCTTTCTACAAGTTCATATTCAGATGCTTACCAGTAATTCCTGGGAAGACATATCCTGCCCACTGTTTGCGAGCCATCTTCGATGAATCCCCTTGAAGGGGCCATGTAATTAGCATCTCTCTCCGTTTGATTCATCATGGTTGTGTCGTCTGTCAAATTTTGTCCCCCTCCGTCATCACTGTCACTGCATTCATCCGAACTTTGTATGTGTGCTGCGTGTCTGTCTGACCTTTCAAGGCGTCTTCTTTGGTGGCACTGCCGCCTCCCTCTATTAGCACTTCGCTTCTGTCGCCTCCTGAGCCCTGGTTCTGAGTTACCGCATCCAGTGACCATGTCTGCATGCCGGACACACACAGTAAATACTTAAAACTGTAAATGACTATGAAACATTCGAACGAAGATTTTTTTTTAATCAAAAATAGTACCCTCTGGTGGATTGACAGTTGCAGCTATGTCATATGGAACTTCTTCTCTATGTGTCATGCCACCGTAGCCAATTGGTGGTGATGCTCCAACATATCCCAGTCCTACATGTTTCACACATATAATCAATTGTCAGAAACTGAATTAGTTGAATGGTTGCTCTCATATGTAGCCAGATCACTCACCGTCTATTGTTGTTTGAAACTTGAGGCTATGATTGTTTCCTCTGTTACGAGTTCCCTCCTAAATGTTTAGGTTTGCTGGAATAGAATAAAAATTTCATCATCACTGAATTAGTTATTACCCTATTGACAGTCATATGCATGCGTTCTAACCTGGCATCATCACTGTTTGCACAGCCTCTCCTTCAACAGTTTCAGTCTTCACATTTTCAGTTTCAGTAGTATGGTCTGCAAAAACAAATTGAATAGTTTATAATTATTTCAAGGTCCAGAAAGGGTTCCTACGTCACAACAATTTCAATCTTCATACCAGCCAGTCGAATAGATCCGTGAACATATTCCTCTGGACTGCTTCCTGTCAAGTCAACGATTGGCACTACAAGGAAATTCAAACGGTTTAGTTCCCAAATATACATCGTCATATTTGAGCCTGGTACCGCTTGCCATACCAGTGCTAGCCGTATGTGTTATTGAAACACTTGTCACCAAGTCGATGAATGGAACCCCCATCTCTGCAATTCATAACTGAATTATCAGTTTACTGATGTACTAACAAAAGTTGCAGTTTTTGAGGGTCAGGCAATCTAACCGTTTGCATCATAGAGATTCTGCACCGACGATGCAAAAATGCCATCTTCTATAACTGCTGCTGGCTGCACAGGTTCATCTTCTATTAGACTGTCATGGTGTCTGTCAACCATATCATCAGAGCCGTCCATAGAGTCCGAAGCAGGTGACCATGGCAATGTTTGCAGTGCTCCACCATCCCCCCCTTGCTAGTCTTGTTCATCATGCTGACCAGTTACCATATCTCGAGCAGCAATATCCATCAACACACCTTCCGCTGTGCAGACAAACATTTTTTATTTATAATTACGCACACCTACAACATAATTCTGCAAATTGAAGTGATACATGATGATTGCATGGGTTCTAACCTTCAATATGTGCAGATGCTTGCCGGAACCTTCTAATCAAGCCAGTATGGACGATGTTGTCGCTTCTATGATCTGGATCGACAACATATTCCGCAGATGAGGGAATGCCACTTCGGATTACTGCATCTGCCGGTGTCACTGGTGATATGGGAGGAGGTATGGTTGGTTCAGACATAGCAATCCCAGTCTCGACTGCAAGAACAACGGTATATCAGAAAAAGTCCATTCTGTTGCCGCTCACCCACAATGTAAATTATATTTGCAGTGAAAACCTATTCATACACTGATCACTAACCTGCAGGCTGAAATGGTGGGAGAGCGACCCCTGCCGGCACAACATTTGGGACTGGTCGATCTTGAGTCAAGGGTGAGGCAAACCCTGGAAGGGCTGCCAACATTTTCTTATTATTGTCAGAACAAAGGTAAACCATTGCATAAACAACAGTTTATCAGAAAAAATCATTCCTTTTGCTGCCCACCCACAATGTTATTCATATTTCCACTGAAAACTTATTCATGTACTGATCACTAACCTGCAGGCTCGAATGGTGGGAGAGCGACCCATGCTGGCGCAACATTTGGCACTGGTCCGGCCTGTGTCAAGTGTGAGGCAATCCATGGAAGAGCTGCCAACGTTTTCGTATTATTGTCAGGACAAAGGTAAACCATTTAATAAACACCGGTTCAACAAAAATATGTCATTCCTTTACCGCTCACCCACAATGTTATTCATACTTTGCACTGAAAACTTATTCAATTACTGATCACTAGCCTGCAGGCTGAAATGTTGGGAGAACGATCCCTGACGGCGCATCAACTGCCACTAGTCCAGCCTGTGTGCAGGGTGAGGCAATCGCTGGAAGAACTGGCAACATTTTTGTATTATAGACCGAACAAAGGTAAACCATTGCATACACAGTATGTATGGAATATTAATCTCCAATACATATCATTACCTGGTATGCTTATAATTGGGCCTCGACGTAGCGCTAGAGCTCGTTGACGTCTCTCTGCAACATTTTACACTTTTCACTTAAGTATTCTTCATACTTTCCAAACTTATATTAATTTATGCCAATCTTTATGACGCTGCTTCTGGTTTGCGAAACTTACCCTCACGTTGTAGAACCCTCACATGATTTCTTCCTATGCGTTCATACTGTGTCCTCCTATCTTCATCACTATCTGAAGACTCAAACTCACTTCTGGTTCCATTATCTTTTTCCCACGATCATTTGGATCGGTTTCCACCATGCGGCTTCTTCTCCGAGCTTCATAGCCTCCCTCATTAATTACAAGGCGCTCTTGATCATCATCCTCATTGATTTCTGGAGCTTGAGCCTCTGCAGTGCACCATTATAAGGTGAGTTCACTTCTCAGTCTGTCCCACATACACATATAGTGATACTATGTTTTGGTTTACCACCCTACCTTGCACAGAGATGACCACTTGAATCACTTTTACTTCACTTTCAGTTTCGGAAATGTCTCCATTATATTCTGGAAATTAAAGGAAAGGTGTATTAGTTATGACAAATTCAGTCTCCATCGTATACTTAACTCTACCACTTGTCTCTTACAGTAACAATCCATTACCTTGGCTCCTGGACCGGGACTGCGTGAAGCTGTCATTTTCCCCTGATTCATCATTCAGAACCACTGCCTGAGAAGGATTACCTTGCCCCGTGATAATATCAAGCAAACCATGACCAGTTGGAGTGCGCACTTGACGACTATGATCTTCCTCGTCGTATGTGTCGTAGTCTGGCACTACAATTTTAGAGTTGCATCAGTTCAACATTTCATTTTTATGCCATATTATGCAATAATCACAAAGTTGTATGTAAACGTCCATTGTTGCCAGTCAATTGTTACTAACCTGTTGGCTCACTACATTTGTTCGCTTCATCCCACACAGATATCTGCCATCCATGCGATCCATGATCTTCATTTTCATTAACTGGCAATTCTTCATGGATGACTGGATTTGCACTGTCGACTCCGTCTTCATTTGCATCACCGTTTGAGCTACGTTCATCATCGGCATGTACTCCACCCTTTTCGTTGTCACACGCGAACAACTGATTGGATTGGCAATACATGTCATACAGTTATTAAGTATGTATAGGGAGCAATACAAACGCACATGAAATCCAGAGTATGTGACTTACTGAATTAGTTGTTGCTGCCATCAGAGGATGCCACATCCATTCTTGTTGCTCCATGTAGCCTACCGGCCTTGTCTGCAACCCAAGTTTATGTTATTCACAATCGTTACTCCTCACATGAGCACTGAACAAACCGTTATAATTATTTCTTATTCCAAATATGGTATGAATGGACTGATTACCGGGTAATGTCCTGGGTTCTCCCTCTCTAGCTGAATTAATTTCTTAACCATTGGACAAGAATAAGAACAAATTCTTGGCAGCGGGTTGGACCTCAAGCTTGCAAAACCATAATCCACCCAGTCCAGTTGGAAATACTGCACATGCAGATAGAATGTTTTAGCATGAGTGCAAAATATGTTTTATTAAAGGGTCGACAAAATTACTAATTAGAAGAATGACAATTCTATTTGTAAAGACTTGCCTCCAAGAAATTTGAATGTCCACCCAAGATAGCATTCTCAGCCCCAGATGCCATGTTGGATTGGTATCTGTTAGCAGAAATCATCATCACATCTATTGCATACCGTGCAATGTTGTACTCGCCTATGGCCCATGGATCTGTTACCAATGGCAATATTTCTTCTGGAATGGCAGATACGGACTGCCGTGGACCCAACAGAGTCGACACAGCCAACAAGGTGGATGCTACTGCGAAGGCTATGGTCTCCTGCTCGTTCATGCAGATGGGATTTAGCCTACTAATGACATACTCAAGATCAGAAACCTTTAGTCCACCTCTACCTCGCAGGCCTATCATCCCTCTGATTCTCCTAACAAGACCAGATCTGTCAGTAGGAGTGCCAAACTCTATTATCCTGCCATGGCCACGTACGCCTAGGATCATAACAGCATCCACATCTTGGATTGCTCTAACTTGCCCATCTGGCATTCTTAGTGTTCTACTTCTAATGTCAATCCTACCCATTTGTTCAGCAGTGAAAACCCTATCTACTGGTCCAGCATATCTGTTTGTCAGCAAGCCAGCCATGCCGCTCGGCTCCATTGCATGGTAAAATAAAGTACCCAACCCTAGGAAAGATGCAGTGGCGAACATTGATCTATAAGCTGGCTCTCGTCTTGGTGCATTGACCACCACCATGGCATTGCTTCCAAAGCGCATGTTCCTCTTCTTCGGGCGTCCCCTGCTGCCGCTGCGCGATCTTGGTCGCTTCGGCGTCCCAAGAGGCCTGGCCATCTTCCCGACCCGATCTGCAATCAACAAAAATAAGCGCATCCGGTTATGTCCTTGATGCGGGTCATAGATCAAATCAAAGGCCAGGTCAAGTACGAAGAGGCTCGACGGTAGTCTACCATCTAGCCGTGGCAAAAAGATCAACCGGAGCAACAAAACTACAAAGGTAACCATGAAGTAGGCACCGGCGGAGCAAAACCAGTGGTTAGAAACCCGATGGTCGAATAAAATGACAGGCCGGAGCACTGTCGTCGGCAAAGTATGGGGAAGAAATGTCGGGCCGGGTCCAAGCTTACCAGAAAGGCACGCGCTGCCTCCGCTGTCCACCGGAGTTAGCTCAGATCTGGTTTCTCTTTGCTAAGCTCCAAACCTAGAACAGAGGCATACTGTGCTGAGTGAGGAATTGAGCAGAGGAGGGCACGCGGTGGGGGGTTAAAACCAGGCTCCGCCGCCTGCACTGTTACAGCTACCCACCCACTTGGTATTTACTATCCCTCGGCTGTGTTTTTTATTATCTACAATTCACCAAGTGCATCCACACCACAAACTTTAGAACACACGGGCGGGAATTCTCCCGCGCTGCGCCTCCTGGACTACGGCACATGTCCGTTACATGCAATTGTACGCGTAGGAGATGTATTCTGTTGACACCCGTCAGTCAAAACAGAGCCCTGGATGCTTACCACCCCGAGTAATCCCTATGTGTACGTGGATGAGGACTTCCATGCAGCACTCATGTTCCACTCGGTCCCATGGTGGACGTACTTTTTGCAAATATCCGCCGGGATCACGCTTTATTGCAACTTGCTTGTCCAGTTTAGGACCAGCACTCTCCCTGCACGTACTACTTTAAGAAGAAAGTTCCATCTTGGGGGGTCCAGCTCGAAATTTCCAACAGGCCAACCACAGGGGATGTTTCTCAGTCAGCCCCCCACTCACTCCTGTTTGACTTTTCATTTTGCCCACAACCACATGAGGACAAATGCATGCACATGCATGCAGAGATGTGCATGCAATGTTTATAGCTGAATCATCTGCATGCAAGGCGCTAATGATGTTCTGCATGCCTATGTTGGAACACCGACCAGGTCGGACATACTAATTAACTGACGCTAGGCATGCATGCATCTAATATAATAAGGCATTCAGTTTAATATGTGACCATGTACAGGAGATGATCCCCAATCACTCGTCCCAAACAAACAGTCTTTAATTAAAGACCCGAACATAGAAAGCTGCCAAATTACAAGAGTACAACTGACGGTAACAGCGCTCAGTTCAACATACAGTTGAAGTGAACACTCTCATTTTCCTAATTGACCCGACTGACCATCAAGGTAATGGCGTCATTACCGAAGCTGCATGGACACACCACGACCTACAATATAGATTACTAGTTCAGCCTAGCACGCTTCGCACTGCGTCGGTTACTTTCTTCTACATAATCATCCACTCCTAAATACTCATCACTTGCATCGCCATAACCTTCATCTGAGTTATTGGCATCAGGGTCGTGGTTGCCGTACCCCTCCTCTGCATCACCGTATGCTTGCTCCTCATGTGCAGCATGCAGTTCTTGTACACCATCTCCATCTCCATCTTCATCTACACCATCAACCTGAAAATAATGCAGACCTTTGTTAGATCTACTTTATACAATATTAACACCAAACATTAAGGAGCCAGCGCACCTGCCGCGACGGAGAGGATACCACCGAGCTACCACTGATTGCGTGCACAGGATCATCCCCCTGGTTAACTGACCCTTCCGAATGAGCGTTTGACTGAAACGAACAAGCAAGTGTTGTCAGACTAGGGCGAAAGAGTCATGTATGCAGTGATCAAAGAGCAGAGTTAGCGTACCTGGCTGCGACCATTGCACCCCTTGGAGCAATCTTCTCGTAAGGTCAAAGAAGAAGCAGACCTTGAGTCTGCTGAATCTGCCATTGGCAACCTCTCAACATACAATGGCTGTGAGCTCTTCCGGGCGCTTGAGCGCAGCCCTCATTTGTACACACGCACGGGCTATCTCCCGCTCGTCACGTTCGAATTTCAAACACAATCCCGCGCACCAGCCTCCACAAGCTGACAGAACAGTTGTCATCTGCATTTACTTATGTACCAGGTTCAGCTAGCAAACTGGTACGTACATCTATGGGAACCTACCACAATCGCATGAAAACCTACTTACCCACTTGGTCACACATTCTTAATCCAGACATGGTAAGCAGGACCTAGTTCATCATAATTTTGATGACAAACTTCAGAAAATTCCGAACACACAGTACTGACAGAATCAATCCACTTATCCATTACAGGTAGAACTCGCTTAGCCATAATTCAAACATATTACAAGTTCTCTTACAACCTTAAAGGAAATATCTCTCATCTAGAACTGGATGATCCACTAGGTTCTACATCATTGGGTCAGCCTAAGTTCTGCAGCCTTGTGGCAATTGTTCCGGCGGTGCCCTTCGATGCCACAGTTCTTGCATCTCGTCGGCTTACGAGGTTGTTTCGGTACATCCCCCCCGTTGAGGGCATGTTGTGCGTTTGTGCCCTTGCTGCCTGCAGATCCCACAAAATCGTGTTCTCTTGCTTAAACCCTCGTATGGCGCTTTCTCTCTAATTGTCGTTGGTCTTCCCATTTGCTCCCGTTTAGCTGGCGGCAGCAAGGATGAGAGAACATTACCAGACTCGTTTGCCGAGTTGCAGTCACCAGCCCCCATTGTTACATGTTCACCTTCTGTTCCTGCACACGGTGTTAATGGGGCCTTCATATTATCTCCTAGCCTGTCTTCCAAACCCAAACCATCCCGCAGATCTGTGAATGCCTTCATCTCTGCTGCACAGTGTTTGAACAATGAAATCAGATGCTCATAAGCGGCCACACTACAGTCTCCCATTCTCACAAGTTCCATGGCTTGCATATACATATTGAAATGCCGAAAACTGAATGGGTTTTCTTGAGCATTGTCCCGCTGGTACTGTGTGAGGTGTGCTGGAAGGATATCTCTTGCATCTCGTGTCCACCGCTTCAAAATGTGTTTTTTTGGGATCTCCGTCACACGGATGAAGTCCATTACCTGCAATTGTCATCATTAACGGAAGGACACCGATTGTTAGCTATATGGTACACCTTCCTTATTTGATAATTTCAAAATGTATATATTTCATGATAAACAACACATGTCCATCACCTTCAGGGCGTGGCTGCAGAGCAGACCCATGTGTGCAAACTGGCCACACTCGCATTCAAACTCATCCCCTCCTTCCATAACGGATACCTTGTATGACGTTTTACACCACTTTTCCCTACGGGCTGCATCGGTATGTATTGCAATATATTCTTTTCCTTTCTCAATCTCCTCAACCTGATATGCACCGCACTCATAAAATATATGTCCGAATTGCTCAAACATAGCCCTAGTGTATATTTTCCCAGCATGCCTCTCTGTAGCCAAATTTGCTCGCATGAGTGGCCTCCCCTGGACAAGGAAAGAAACTAGCGTTAGTCCATGCATTAACTTATTCATTGATTAATCAGAACCTGTGTGCTTACTATTGTCGTACGCTTCTCCTCATAATTCTCTTCTGCCTCCCTGTCAAATATTAAGCTCATATACTTCCTTACAAATATATGCATTGGGCTCCCAGGCGGCACATAGTTCTTTACATGTGGTTAGCACTTTCACTCCGTTGTGTGCTAGTCATTTTTGCGCAAAACACGCCTTTGAAGAAAGGCTTCGCCCATTTGTGCCTTATCTCATACAAATTTGTCATGTAATCATGACTCTTCAGATTGTATTTCTCCATTAGGTATTTCCATCCCTCCTCAAACTCCTCTATGGTTAACATGTGATTGACAACCTTGTGGAACTCGGGCCGGAAGTCACTATTTTTTGAATACAATGGACCAAGTGACTCTTTTTCCTTCTTTAGCACATGCCACTTGCACCATCGGTGAGCTGTGCCGGGCATCACATTACTTATGGCCACCTCCATAGCCCTGTTCTGATCTGCATAGGTACGGATCGGAGCACCATTAGATTTACCGGCTTGCTTGTTACACAGTTATAAAGAAAGTATTTTCAGTCTCAACTGATTTTTCACGTACCAGTCAAGATTGTCTGCGGTGCCTTACCACCCATTATCCTAATGAATTCTGAGAAAACCCATTCAAATGTTTCAACTGTTTCACTTCGCACCAAAACTCCAGCCAGGATTATGCTCTGAAAATGATTGTTCACACCCACAAATAAACCAAACGGCATGTTGTAGAGGTTTGTCCGGTAAGTTGTGTCGAATGTAACCACGTCACCAAAGAAGCTGTACTGCAGCCTGCTGTTGCCGGTAGCCCACATCAAAGTGCTGATCCTGCCCTCATTGTCTGCGTCCACACGATAAGTGAATTGGGGGTCCTTTGAACACAGTTCTTGGAATACTTCCATTGTTTTCCTCACATCGTCTTCTGACTGTTCCCGGCTAATATTCCCACACAGATTCCGCAGAGCCCTCTTCGTGAATGGTACATTCTCCATCTTCCCAAAGAAGCTTCCGATGATACTATACACTTTTGCCAGATTCACATTATTTTGCCTCAGCTGCTTCACAAGGTCCCTACTGTATTGATCAATATGCTTGTGCGACGGCCAATGGAGTGTCTGTCCATATGTGTGTGACAATGCATGGTTGTGCATATCCCGGTGCTCCGCTATGTACCATCCATTATCCTTTGAACGCAACAGCCTTACTAGTGCGGGGCACTGACAGCGACAAGACCGCGTGTTCTCCACAATTGGCTTCCCCTGGTGATACCAAAAACAAAGGTGCACAGTCATTACATACCACATGAGCATTTTCCACTTCAAGTTAAACACTCACATGTGTTCATATCTAATATGACTAATCATACCGCACATCCACAGACTATCTCCTGCTTGCACTTCGTCCGGTTAACATTTAGCCGGCTCTTTCCATACCGAATGCCAAAGCCTTTTTCCCACGAATATAAATTATAGAAGTCGTATGCTTCACCAAGCGTGTCGAATGATGTTCCTATCTTTGGAACAATTACAATGTCACCTGGATCCTCCGCAAATCGCCGTACAGTCTTCTCGAAGGCGGTTACTCTATCTGCACAAGGAGCCCTACCGGGAGCAGCAGCACCCACGCGCACTCTGCTCAATGGGCAAAAACAAGTACACATAAGATGTTTGTTCACTCTGCTAAAACTGAGGCCTGACATATCAATCAGCTACATATAGGCTATGTATACTTTTCCATCAAATCTAGAATGCACAACTATTTTGTCCACATGATGGTCTATTCATTTTAGGTTGCAAATACATACTCGAAACCCTCATGCTCTCTGCTCAAATTGAAAAGGAGTTCAATTAAGGTGGTGCTTTTGGTTTACTGAAAACTGAAGCATGTATGCCTGACATAAACAATTATTGCAGTTGACAGCTTATATATCTCTACTTCATGAGCGAATCCACACAATCAATATATGATATCCCCATTTGACATCTTGTACTTTTCACATCACTTTTTTCCTCCAGAAGACAACTCATACATGATATACAATGTCTGAATTTCCACTGACCTATCACCTTCTGCTACCAACTATGTTTTTCCTTCTGATTTCTTAACTACTGTAAGTTCAAATCATAAGGAATTCCAAACTAGAATCAGTAGTACCTTTGTGTCCATCCTGGCGTTTTGGGGTCCATTTGCTCTATTGACTGCTCTGAACACTGCGCCTTCTCTGCACTCCCTCCCTCTGGCGCCTCCCCTTCCGGGCAAATCTGGCCGTCCGCACTAGAAGCTGCCCCTGGTGGAACATCTAACTCTGGCGCGGCGCTCACCGCGAACCGCATCCGCTCCATGCTGCCGTCGTTGTCATTCACCTCCTCTAGCAGTGGTCTGTAAAATCCCACAGGAATTATAAGTGCGGGGCAATGCACTCCCGGTGAAACAAGCAGATCCACTTCAACAAAAGGGGGGCGTAGATCAGATTCTGACCTGTTTATAGGCTGCATCAGGAACTCCATGGCCACCGGTGATCTTCCGAGCTTTCTGCCGCCGCCGCCGCAGTAGATATCCCCACTGTCCGGCCGCCCGAGTAGAAAACTTACCCCGATTTAGCTGCCTTACCTACCAGCGGCGCACCTACCCGCATTTACTGCGCGATGTCACGGAGCTACCGGAATCCGGTGATCTGGTCCACGGATCAGGACGCCGGCGGCTACTCGATCCACGGCTCTGTCGTCTCACCGTGGACGGCGTCCGCACTTCCGTTCCCTCAAGCCCACATGCCAGCACATTTAACCTTTTTTTTACTGCTGCGCGTGAACCCGCTGTCTGGTCCGGTCAATCAATGTTTCCAATCTTACAGCTATTCTGGACGGATGTGATTCCGAGCTCACAGGAGCTCGCGATCACATACTCCGCGTCCACTACTACTATGTTATTTTGCAATATGAATGTAGTAACTTAGACTAGTGTCATATGCATGACACTAGTATAAGTTACTCCCCACTATGACCAGCCTTAGGGTGATAAAATTGATAACCTAGATATACGCGCAGGACTTGTAAACTGAGACGGAGGGAGTAGTATTTTTATGAATTTACTATTCACGTGGGTGCGCGCGCACCATGTTCACCTTTGTATTTTCGGTATATACACCGAAGAGCCAAACTATGTGCTTGTCCGCAAATCATTGCTCAACGGTACTCCAGTTACTTCCTCTATAACTTGATGTGTGCATTAATTTGAACTTGATGTGTGCTTCCGTCAAACATAACTCTCCACTACCGAGGACAACCAACAATCTACCAAATGACCAAATGCATTCCGAACTAGCAACCGTACGTAGTAACACGTATTGGTTACAGTGAATATATAGCGCCGCGGAGCTCTCAAGCTTCTCAGCCCCAGTTACTTCCTCTATGAACGATGGTTGATCATCAACCAGTATTAGAACACATAGAGAGGCCACAAGGCAACCGGCCGGTGAGCACCATGGGATTAGGAAGTATCGGGAAAAACACTCAAGCTTTGTCGCTTGCCTATGCATACGATGTTTTCATTCGATCGGTGTCTTGAAGGAAACGTTGGTGCACCCCTACTGGTCTACGCAGAGCTTTCATTGGCCAATGCCCTGTGGCATCAACTGGTTCACATCGGATGGTGCTCGGACTAGGATCTCTTCTTCATTGGGTGGTGATGGTGGCCTCTGATTGCTACCCTTGCATCAATTTGCTTACTTTGCAGCTCCCTGTTACTGCTAGCCTAACAGTCGTTATATTAGATCGTTCGTACATGATATAGATCGGTGCAACAAGTTGATTGAGTCCACTACTAGGAATTATACAGAGCTCTGGCAAGTAAATTGCCAAAACCACCACAATTGCATCGCTCAGTGCGAAACAACACTGTTTTCATAAAAGTCTATTGAAAACACTGATTTTTAGTAATCGCATTGCCGAAAGCACTAATGGGCCGATTGACTGTGTTTTACAGAAAATCTCACAGTGGGGCCCTGTTGTCAGTCCTACGTGGCACCAATTTTTTATATTGTTTGGCAACATCATTAAACTAGATGTAGGGCCCACATGTCAGTGTGTTTGCTCCTCTCTCTCGTGAAGGCATTCCCGCAAACACCTTGCGTGCGCTGCTTGCTGTTGCTGAACCAGCTGATGCCTGCCGTTGCTAGCGCCGCCATTGCTTGGTCGTCTAGCACCGCCGCTGCTTGTTGGACGAGCTGTTTCTTGCTGTTGCTAGCGCCACTACTGATTCCTGGTCTAGCACCGCTGTTGCTTACTGCTCGCGTGCCGAGCCTAGCCCTGCAGTCGCGCGCGCTCGCTGGCCAGCCGCGCCTGGGCTAGCTGGTGCTAGCGCCGCCGCTACTGCTGTTGCTGGTTGCGCCCGGCTGTTGCCAGGAGGGACAATGCATGGAAGGACGAGTAGGAGCAACCGGTTGTGAGCCTGTATGCTGAAGCTTACAGGCTCTGGGTGCATCCAACAACTTATGTGCTAGCTTGGCCGATGCGCTGCCACGAGCTCGAGTTGGCCTGCGCTAGCTGACTACCGCTCTACCCGGGCTAGCAGGCCGCCGCGCTGGCCACCGCCCGATCTAGCTACGCTCGTGGGCGCTTGCTCGCCGGCCTGTGGCCGGAGGTACCGGACATAGTTTTTTTTATAAAATCTGGTGGGGATTTCTTTTTAGTGAGAGACAGACGAAGAAGACATCTGACACATGGGTCCTACATGTCATAAGTCATACGGAGTAACAGTTAATATAACAGTGAAATACAAAGAGTTGACTAGTCTGCCACATCGGCGCTTACGAGTGGGCCCAACCTGTATTGAATGGGTTTAAGAACTCCTAATTGATCACTTTTCTCCCTAAAAAAAATTGGTCACTTTTCTGATTTGGTAGATTTTTGCCAAAAATTAGTCCTAAAGTGGAAGTTCTGGTCATTTTTTCTTTAAGTGGTAGTTTTCTGTTTGGGTCGAACATAATTTGTTAGTTTTTGGTTAAATACTCGTTAAACTGACATACTCCATATAGTTGATTGTTTTATACATCACTAGAAGCATGAGAAGAGAACACATAGACATGCGTTGCTCCACCGCGAACCTCTTTTCCTCACGTGTCGTGTTTTGTGAACAAGCTGATGTAGGACATATGCCTCGTATGTGTGTGTGTGTTGTCTTTTTTGTCGCACGTGAAAAAGATTCAAAACATTTTACCCAGATGAATTTGAACTGACGTGATTGTTGACCATGACTTTCCCATTCCGCCTCTCGGTGTGCACCGCAAAGTGGAACAGTGGACTTCCAGAACTTTGCCTCTTCTGATCATGTACGGGAGAGAGTTATCCGATTTTCGGAGAGTGCTCTCACATGACTGCCGGCATCCCCCCCCCCCCCCCTCAGTCGTCTTTCCAAAGCCCCGTTATGAAGTTTAAAAAGCCCAATTATGTATCTCCTTAAGTACCCCCTTAGACTACCCACAGTGGGAGTAACATAGGTGGCATGTAATTAATGAAGAAAGAGAGGCATGTGGTAACATAGCTAGTTACTGTAACTTCACACATATCAAGAAAAGATGAGTCTACAACGTAATAAATGAAGTGATGCATGACACAACACATATGTTACTATCCACTATGGAGGTAGTAACATAGACTAGTAACATGTGCATGTTACTAGTCTAAGTTTCTACCCATTGTGACTAGTCTTAAAGCATTGAGTTGGGGCTTAAACTTTATTAAATTGATTTTTAACAGTTGCTACTGAATTTGCCATAGACACAAGAGTCGACAAGACATCCTGCATTACATGTCATTGGACCCACACCGTGTTAATCAAATATTGCATCTTATATCAGCAATTCAGATTTTATCTCTTAAATTCTTGCTTGCTCTTCAGTTGCATGCAGAGATGGATCTTCATGATCAGTTTGACAGTGGTATCAACATTGTCAATAACCTTACCGACCGGACTTGGTTTGGTGATTGCTAAAGCGCATCGTCAAGTGTTCGGTGTAGTCTCCTTCTATAAAAATCAACATTGTCTCACAAAAAGATCGGGCCACCTTGTCCCTATGACCTTTGGAATCAAAGGGGGCAGTGCGGGGGCGGGAGCGGGTGGGCGATGGCTCATCTGCCTATACGTTAGTTCGTAACAAAATCTTTTGTACTCCTGTAGGATTATTGTGGCTTTAGACATCCTAAAAAGAACAAGTTATTGAAATTCATATGCTCCATGCAGGGAATGTTGTATATGATGTGACACAGTAACATACTACTAGCTAATTGCCCATGCATTGCAACAAGCGTATGTTAGTGGTTTAAAATCAATCTTGTCTGACATATATCTTACATCAATTCTGGTAACATTTAATTTGATGAGATTTAGGTTTCGTTGAGATTTTTATAAGATTAATTCGATTTGATTTAATTTGCTTTGATTGAGTTAATACAAGACCTGTTTTGGAAAAATATTGATTTATGTTGGGTTGTTTTTTCTATGGGATCGTTTGGGGTTACAAAAAACCAACAGAAAACCAAGGAACATGGGAGGAAAAACCAGGGTGGGTGGTGGAGGCGACGGAACGAACTTCTCTTGTAGAGATAGAGATGTTTTCCACGTGAGAAATGTGACTTGTGGTGCATGGTCCTTAACTTAAAACGGCTCCCTCACTCTTCCCTTTAATTTCCTTTACTAAAGAAAAGGGCCGGTTTATAGAGTGCTGCCAGCACAAATCAAGGAGACTCTGTTCCTCGGAAAAGGGACACACCACAAGGACGTAGCAAAGAAACCAAGCCGAAAAACTTCCGCAGTGGTGTTCCTAATAATAGGGATTTCATCGTTTGATTCTTTGTGCGCGGCAATATCGCTGCCGCGCATCGTTTGATTCGTTTCTTGAAAATTTGTCTGGCTGTCCGCGGCAATGGCGATGCCGCGCAGCGCGCCGGCGGAGCCAGATGAAAGCGCGTCGCGCACGAAGCTCCTCGTCGGCGGCATCGCTGCCTTCCTGCTCCTCGCCATCATCATCGGCACGGCGGCGTTCATCGTGTCGGAGAGGGCCGAGGACGAGGGGGACACGAACAAGAAAGCGATGGCCGCCACGATGCGCACCGTGGACCTCTTCTGCTCGCCCACGGACTACCAGGCCACGTGCAAGGAGACGCTGACCAAGCCGCTGGAACGTTCTAACAACCAGGTCGACCACCCGCACGCCGCCGCCGCCGCCGCCATCACCGCCGTCGGGCGGGAGCTCGCGCGCGGCTTCAACGAGTCGTCGCTGCTGGAGGCCGTGCGCCAGAGCAACGACACGCTGGTCCACGAGGCCCTGCTCGACTGCAAGATGCTCCTGGACGACTGCGCCGCCGACGTGACCCGCGCGCTCTCCACCGTCGCGTGGCGTGGCGTCGACGGGCCGGCTCAGGACCTCCAGGCCTGGCTGAGCGCGGTGATCACGTTCCAGGGCTCCTGCGTCGACATGTTCCCCAAGGGCGATGTCCGCGTCCAGATCAAGGAGATCATGGAGAAGGCGCGGGAGATCTCCAGCAACGCCATCGCCATCATCCAGCAGGGTGCTGCCCTCGCCGCCATGCTCGAAATCGATGCCGGCGCGGAAGTCACCCTCCCCAAGGACGCGGACGACGACGACAAAGACGATACCTCCGCCGAGCAAAGCGACGGCGAGCGCCAGCTCCAGGAGTCCGTGTCCAACGTCCCCACGTGGGTGCCCAGCGAGGACCGGAGGATTCTCGAAGAGGCGGAAGAAGAACGCAATGGCGTGCTCACGCCTAACGTGACGGTGGCCAAGGATGGCTCCGGCAACTTCACAAACATCTCGGCCGCCTTGGACGCGTTGCCGAAGAATTACAACGGGAGGTATGTGATTTACATCAAGGAAGGTGTCTACGACGAGTCGGTGAACGTCACCAACGGGATGTCCAACATCACCATGTACGGCGACGGCCCGAAGAAGTCCATCATCACCGGCAGCAAGAGCGTCGGCGACGGTGTAAGGATGTGGAGAACCGCCACCTTGGGTAATCACACACTATTAATTGCTTTACCCACCTTGGGTAGGCACGGACAAGCTAGGGCCAATGTGACCGTCGTTAATCAACTATGCTGTACGCAGCGGTGGACGGAGACAGGTTCATGGCGGTGAAGATGGGGATCCGGAACACGGCGGGGGACGAGAAGCAGCAGGCGATTGCGGTGCGCGTGAAGGGCGACCGGGCCATCTTCTTCAACTGCCGGATCGACGGGCACCAGGACACGCTCTTCGCGCAGGCCTACCGCCAGTTCTACCGCAGCTGCATCGTCTCCGGCACTGTGGACTTCATCTTCGGCGACGCGGCCGCCGTGTTCCAGCGCTGCGTGCTGCTTGTCAAGGACCCGCTCCCGGGCAAGCCGGGCGTGGTGACTGCGCATGGCCGCCGCGACCGGCAGCAGACCACTGGCTTCGTCCTGCACCGGACCCGCATCGTGGCCGATGAGGCCCTCGCCAGCAAGTCGTCGACGGTGAAGACCTTCCTGGGGCGGCCGTGGAAGGAGTTCTCGAGGGTGGTGGTGATCGAGTCGGTGATCGACGGATTCGTGCACGCGCAGGGGTACATGCCGTGGGAGGGCAAGAACAACCTGGGCACGGCGTTCTACGGCGAGTACGCCAACGTCGGGGATGGCGCCAACATCACCGCGCGCGAGGAGATGAAGGGGTTCCACGTGCTCAACAAGGAGAAGTCGAAGGTGTTCACGGTGGAGCGCTTCCTGAACGGCGGGGAGTGGATACCGGAGACGGGCACGCCGGTGAGGCTAGGGCTGTTCGGCTGAGTCAGCTGAGATATACAGATGGGTGGAGTGTGTTCATCGATCCGTGTGTACGAATGCGTTGTTAGGTTCACCTGTAATGTAATGTATGTACAAAATACAGTCAAAATAGTGACCTCAAAAGAGAAGTGCCTACTACGTGAAGAGGGAAATTAATGTCGATCTGTTTTTTTGGTGATATAATCATCGACACCATGGCCAGATTAACCGTGCGTGCACATGAATAAGACCAACGGAGCCCCGCGGATGGAACTGGATCCTCTAACATACAACATACAGAAGAAAAGTTAGAGATGCTACAATACCCTAACTTCCCTTCTTTCAATCCATATGATTAAAACAAAAATGACTTTTAATTAATTTACAAATTACAAATCTACTGTATACATTTATAGTAACTAGCAAATTAATGAGTTTGTGCGTTGCAACGGGAGAGAAAATAACACACGCCCCTAACCCAATAATCGTGACTCAAGATCCCAATAGGTCCATGCTATTTATTTGAATACGGCATTCCATCCGTGTTGCTGCTTATCCTCCTCCCACCCTCGCCGACGATGGCCTGCTCACACAATCCCAACGTTTGAATGTGGTCAATCCTAAGACGTCTCTCTGTCCGCATAAGATAAGAAATCTGCTTTCTTTTTTCCGATGTGAGGTTTTGCTGATGTGTCCGTGCGTTGGTATAGATAATTTCTTTCATCTTATCTAATTTTACTGAGGTGTTCATTTTTAATTCGAATCTACATCGATATGAAAGAAAGGCGGATCCTGCACTATTAATTAAAGATGCACCCTAAATAACATTTTAAAAATGGTTAGCAGGTAAAATAACATTATATTCAAATTCTACATATTTTTCATCAAATTTTATATATAATATGTCAAAATTGGAGTTATGGTTTAAAAGATAGGACTATTTTGAAAAACATATGATATGGACTATTTATTAAGGCTCCACCCTAAATAACATTTTAAAAATGGTTAAGAGCCAAATAACATCATATTCAGATTCTACACACTTTTTTAATCAAATTACATACATAATATGTTAATTGAAGTTACAGTTCGAAAGATATGACTATTTTGAAAAACATATGAATGGATTGCGGGTTAATTAAACCAAATGTGAAGTTTTTTCCGCAAACAACGAACAGTTTTTCTGGAGTCACTTAAACGTGGACCGTGGGTTGATTTGAGTAAGCTATAGGGGTTTTTGTGTAAAAACAAAACATTTTTCTGACTCATTTAAACTTAGACCGCGGGTTGATTTCAAAAAAGTACAGGGGGTTTTCTGTAAAATGACACAACAGAGGGCCTCAAGCGTTCTGCACTATTATTAGGCATAGATTGCATACAAACAAATTGATGGTGCAATAAAATTAATTTAGATTATTTATATCTATAATACCTAAATAGTTCATCCCCACTAACTCATTTCTTTTAATATGTAAGCTATCCACATCATCCTACATGCCCTACTGATTATCATCCATTCTCATTTTGCCACGTCATCCGTCTTTGCTCGCACACACACTAAATTTCTGGCCGCCTCTCTTGCGAGTCAATTTCCTGCCACTGGGCTGTATTGGGCCACTTCTCATGACGTGTTTTATTTATCTTTTTGTTCCCCAAAGCGTCATCGTCTCCACAAGACAAGATCCTCCTCTCACGCTGTTTCCTCCACGACACTTCATCTCATCCATTATTGCCCTTCCTTTCGTCTTCTACAATTCCTTTTTATCTGCTAGAAACCATTGATTGCCCTTCCTTTCGTCTTTCTACAATTCCTTTTTTATCCGTGAGAAACCATTGATGATTTCCTTCCGCCCCTTCGTCTCTTATGAGTGGATTAGAGATATAGTGTTATCGCTTATTATTACCCCGATGGTTCCCATCATCTTCCCTCAATCCTCTTCAAATCTTCAAATTAAATAGTTCCTCTTCACATCCTCACCGCGCATGTACTCATATTCCAGTGCCTGCATCATCTACATCCCTTCACAGCGTGCATACTACCTAGATAGGGCATAGTCTATGGGTTGTCATTTGCGCTTGACGAAACAATGGTGGAATCCATGGCGGAGGACATCCTGTTGTCTTATTATGGGAGATCCTGCTGATGCTACCAACGCCGCCGGTGAGCCACGACCACTGTATCTTCACGCAATTGCTTCAAATCATCATCGATCCCTCCCTCCTTGACGTCTACGTCAACCGGCCCATGCTGCCCATATCGTCTCCGGCATCGGCCTCGCAGCAGAGGCCCTCCTCATCTCCGAGACCCAGGTGTTCCCGTAGGACAACAGGAGCTTCGAGACACGACGGTGTGCAATGTCTTCATACTTCATAGGGAATAATAATCCTATGTGCTGCGCCACCACTTTGGCCGACGGGTACAATCCAGCCAACACATGCAACGATTTCATCTGCATCACGAGGTCGCTCCTATCCGTAGACACCACCGTTTCTCTCCATCATAGCATCCCACGTGCCCAGGTACAATTCTACATCTCTCATGTACAACTGCATCTCTCTCATGTTAGTTTAGTATAACTTTCGTTTGTATTCTTATAAAATCCATTGATTGTTTTGTAGAATTAGAACATCTGCCAGATTTCAGTTCATGGCATGTCGTTCCCAACTGTGTACATCATGGATTATATCTAATACCTGAGTGATACATTATTATTGTTCTCCTACTGCAGGGTTCTATCATCTCTCTCATGTACAATTCTGTATCTTTCTAATGTAAATTTAGAATGATTTTCGTTGGTATTTTTATAAATTCCTTTGATTGTTTTACAGAAAGATTTTAGTACATGGCATGTTATTCCCAACTGTGTACGTCATGGATTCGACCTAATATCTGATTGATACATTGTAGTTGTTCTCCTACTGCGGGGTTATATTTTTTTTTAATCAAAGGAAATAAGAAGCTATTGTTATGAACATACTTACACCATCCGAGATTGAAGATAACTTTATATATGGTGCATATGGCTACATCTTGCTAACAATATTGGGTTGAAACGGAACGCATGCCTAATGTTAGATAAATATAAGTAACACCCAATCCCTTCAGATATGTGATAGTAGTATTGCCCATGATCAGATAATGTACTTCCTGGGTCTTAAATAAGGTCCTTTTTGTTTGCTCAATTCGCTGTTACATTACAATTTACAGCTTTGTTCAGTTGAATGTGCTAGCTTGAATGCATCTTGAGCACACATCTGTGTCCTGTTTGCAGTGGAGAATGTCATTCTCATGCATACTTCGCCATCAAGTGTGATGAAAAATAATGGCCGTGTGTGTTTGTGGATTGGAGTTAACTGCTATCATTTTATTTATTTTTGTCTATGCTGAAATAGGAACTGTTGTTCAATTCAAACATTTATGTGTAACTACAATCAAATAATCTTCTCTAAGTCTTGCACTTGGATATTATCTGAAACCTACACCTTCACTTGAGAAACGTACGCTTCTAATTAAATGCTACACTATGAAATGTTTTATCAAAGTACTACATTAGTAATTTGTAATGAAATACTTCTCCACTATCAGGATACTATTTGATTGTTCTGGTGACAATCCTAGCTAAAAAGTCTGCCTTATCCGAGAAGACCATCACTAGTAGAAAAGGGTCATTTGTCCCGGTTGGGGAACCGGGACTAAAGGGTCGTTACTAAAGCCCTATACCTTTAGTCCCGGTTCTTACACCAACCGGGACAGATGGGCCTCCACGCGGCCGCTGCGGCGAGCCCAGGCAGGAGGGCCTTTGGTCCCGGTTGGTGGCAGTTGGTAGGAGCTAAGGTTTTTTTTTTTGAAAGAGGGTGGTTTTGGGGGTTTTGGGGGTTAATTTAGGGTGTTAGCTAGCTAATAGAGAGAAGTGTCCTCTCTTATCACCGTGCTTGGTTTACCAACGCTACTGCTATGCCTAAACATGACTTAGATTAAAGTGAAGGCAACATGTGGTGCATGTCGAAAGTAATACTAATCCTAACTTGATCAAGTTTGGATTAATACTACTTTTGACATGCACCACATGTTGCCTTCACTTCAATCCAATCCATGTTCATTTCACCCACTGATATATAAAAACTCTTCATGCTCACATCATGCATCATCATAATAACAAGTCCTACTAATCATCATCATACAACTTCTACTCGTTATTAATAACAAGTCATACGATCATCATCCTCATAGTCATCGAACCAACACAACTCAATTGTTCTTAGCACAGGTGAGATTCGTAGGATGACCTGGCTGTATGTTCAAAACATCAAGGCGACCATTTTGATACATCAAATGAGGCACACAATCCATCAGGATTTTCTGTTAAAAACATAGTAATAACTTCGTAGTTAGCAATGATGTACTAGTTTTAGAAGTATGCAAAAGATGCACGGATGTCGTAATAGTAAAAAATCTTACCAGGGTATCTCCATAGAAGTTACCGTGGTTCAACACGTGCACTAGTGGCACGTATTGACCATAATTTGGAGGAGTATCATAATAGGTATTGTAATTCTCAAGGTCAGTACAAAATGCGATCAGATGATTTTTCTCCTGATAAGTTAATTCGGAGCCATCGGTGTAGTGGGTTTTGTTTACCATCTTCCGCACATTGTTTGAAGAATGAAAATAAGCCGTCAACTATTTTGAAATAAACAATATAAATTAGCTAATAACTATGTTTGAGAAACTCACATAGCGGTAGAATTGGAAGCGTATCAACAAGGACCCAAATGTCCATATTGTCTTGCTCGATGTCAGGATCACCAAGATCCATGGTGACAAGCATCTCCTCATAAAAACCATACATCTTGCAAAGTGCTTCCCAATTTGGGCAACCAAAATGGGTTACGCTATGAGAATTGTACAGATTTACTTCAAAATCCATACCATGATGGGTCTAAGGTGAATTTTCTTTGTTTCAAAACTTTCGTGGTCTTCAAAACCCATCCTCTTCAAGACATAGCGTCTTGCATCGCATGGGATAAGCTAGTCGAATTGTAAAAGATGAAAATTACACGTTGAAATAGTTGAAGTCGTGCTTCATCGAAAAAAATACTTGTCGTCGTTGCGTACCGTTTCAACATCGAAGGTCTCCTGGAGCTTAATGCTGAAGCGGCGATCTTCGTCTAGGTGAGGGCACCTGTCGCACAGACCTCGCTCGTCATTGCACCAGGAGAACTCCCCCGGGAGACTTTCGTCGTCCGAGTACGACATTTCCTATGTTCATAATACAAAGATTAAACTTGTACAATTAAATATATGTACTACAAAAACTAAATTAAAACATTATTATTCATCACGGGTTGACTATCGGTCTGTCGAGTCTTTTCTTGAAAACTCTCAGCTCACGTGGTGTATATATTCGACCGTCGATGATGGTAGCTCCTCCTTTCGTTCCCGAGTGCATTACACCAAATTGTCTAGCTCACGGGAACGAAGGAGAAGCTACCCCCACGACAACAGTCGGGAATCTCCGTCCTCTCTTATATGGTGGAGACTCTTCCTCACTGATTCCTCTCTGACATTTGCGACCGTTGGTGACGGTAGCTCCTCCTTTCGTTCCCGAGTGCATTACACCAAATTGTCTAGCACACGGGAACGAAGGAGAAGCTACCCCCACGAAAACAGTCGGGATTCTTCGTCCTCTCATATATGGTGGAGACTCGACAGACTTAAAATCAACCCGAAATATCATTTGATTATCTTTCTAAAATATCTTATAGGACTCATATTGACATGGAGTAGTTTTCCAATTTGAGCATTCAACAAGCAAAACCAAATCGTAAAATAAATTAGTATTCAAATTAGCATGCATTCAATAAGCAAAACTACATCATCTTTTGCGTCCATACATCGTCGAATATTATCACTAATACACATCGAATAGTATCATACATATAGCATCGCTAATACAGCGAGAACCGTAGCGCCCGACGGGTATCGGCGCGGGCGGTGGACACCCAAAGAGAAGGAACCATCACAGGATCATAGCTCCAGTGAGATCCCTGAAGAACCTACCAGGTATTGTCAAACCTGCCCTCCAACGCAACCATGTAGCGACGGACATGCTCGTCCTCCTCGCTGACACGGTGACGTACCACCTCTGCGGTGCTCGGAAGCGTCGGCACCGTCACTGGCCCACGCGACCGCCACCAAACAAGGTTCGGGTCAACGACGGGCTGGCTCCTCACCAACCTACGCCCCCCGGAAGGTAGCACCTCCCAATACCAGCCCGGCGGAGCCTAGTCCCGGACATGGCCCCTCTGATCAAGCAGGCCTCCTCCGCCGAGTCGACGACGAGGATGCGGGATAGGCATCGTCGACGTCGATGCGGGAATAATTGCTTTAACTAAAAAAATAAACTAGTTCTATTAATTTTCTTGCTAAAAATATACTACTTCTATAGTAAAATAAAGTAGTTTTATTAAATCAACTAGTTCAACTAGTAAGCACTTACTATAAATAAAATAAAGTAGTACTTACTAAAAAGAAACTACTTCTATAGTAAAATAAAGTAGTTTTATTAAATCTACTAGTTCAACTACTAAGCACTTACTATAAATAAATAAAGTAGTACTTACTAAAAATAAACCAGTTTAACTAGTTCTATTATTTATCGACCCCCCCCCCTCATGTCGAAATTATCGGGGAGGGGGTATATCGACAACGACATACCCTATAAAAAATAAGAAGAGGAAGATGAAGAAAAAAAGAGGAGAAGAAGAAAGGAACAGAGGAGAAGATCGAAGAAAAAAAAAAGAAAAAGAGAGGAGAAGAAGAAAGGAATAGAGGAGAAGAAGAAAAAATAGAATAATAATAATATATTCTATTTTTTCTTCTTCTCCTCTATTCCTTTCTTCTTTATTATTCTATTTTTTCTTCTTCTCCTCTATTCCTTTCTTTTTCTCCTCTCTTTTTCTTCTTTTTTTCTTCTTTTTTTCTCTTCTTATTTATTTCTCCTCTTCTTCTCCTTCTTCTCCTCCTTCTTCCTCTTCTTATATCCATACATACATAGCCACATGCATCCATACATATATGAACAAAATTAATATCTACTAATTAACAACCTAAATAAAAAATTAATACATATATGAACATTATATCCATAACATAGCCACATCCACACATACATATATCCACATACATATATACATTACATATATGAACAAAAAATATCATCACAAAATTTGACAAGTGCGGCGGCTCACAGCGGGGGTGCACGGCAACGGCGACGGCGGGGGCGGCGAGGGCACGGCGACGGCGGCGGTGGGGGTTGGCCAGGGCAGGGGCGCGGCCGGCCGGCGCGCTCGGGGACGGGGCAGGGGCGGGCCACGGCGAGGACGAGGCACGGGCGACGGCAGGGGCGGCGGACGGCGTCGGGGCAGCCTGGCGGCGTCGATGTCGTCGGGGGAGGAACTAAATGAAAATTTTGACAAGTGTTGTATATATAGCCAGAGCTTTGGTCCCGGTTGGTGGCACGCAGCCCAAAGGGCGGGAAACAGAGACCTTTGGCCCCGGTTGGTGTTCCAAACCGGGACGAAAGGGGGGCATTGGTCCCGATTGGTGCCACCAACCGGGACCAACGGGTGGCGCAGCGGTGGTGTGGTGGGAGTTTAGTCCCACCTCGCTAGCTGAGAGAACTTAGCACCTGTTTATAAGCTGCATTGCGGCTCAGGTGCTGAGCTCCTCTCTAATATGCAGGCAGTACTTTCCTACCATTGTCACTGCTATGTTGGGCCTATTGGGCCTGCATCCTGGCCCATGTACATATGGGTTTCTAGTTGTATGCAGGCCGTGTGGCCCAGTTGGCGGCATTTATTTTCCAGTATTTTTGTTCTCTTTTTTGAATTATTTATTTACTTTTGTTTTTTTCTTTTTTAAATTCTTTTTGCTTTTAGGTCAGAATAATTATAAACTTTCTATTAGTGCCATTAGTTTCCAAATTTGAATAGTTCAAATTTGAATTCTTTGAAATTTGTGTGAATCACTAGTTTGTGAATAACTTCACTATAAAAATATATTTTGAGTGATTCTTTTTCCTGCTATTTAATATTACTGCGTTTTATCATTATATTCAAAAACAGATTTTGTTATTTTAGTTTCTATCAAAAAAATCTTTATGAAAATTCATTTTGCTATTAAAGTTTCTAACAAAAAATTCTTTATGATAATTCTTTTTGCTTTTCATGTTTTGAACAGAAAATACTTTAAAAAATTTAGTTGCATAAATTTTATATAATTTTAGTTTAAAAATACTAGAGGTTTATAAAAGCTTTTTAGTTGATTCCTTTTGCTATTAGAGTTCATTATTTTTTATAATTTTAGATTTACATAATTTTATATTAGTTCATTCTTTGAGCTAAATGACCCTGAAATTGAAAAGCACTACAAATGAACTTTGAAAAGGTTGAAAGTTGACATGGTATCATCATTTCACCCACATAGCATGTGCTAAAAAGTTGACAGGGTTACAGGAAAAATTGGATGCACTTCGTGTACAAAATGGACAATCTATTTCGAAGTATCAGGGTTTCAGACGAAAACTCATCTGTTACAAAGGGATTTTATTTTTTGGAACTTATTTGAACTCCAGACTTTTTGTGTGTTCAAAATGCACCATTCAAAGTCACATCATTAATTTTCAACCCTTCATGACTTCATTTGTTATTTTTCATGCATTTACTGTTTTTTTGAGCTAAATGACCCTGAAATTGAAAAGCACTACAAAAGAACTCTAAAAAGGTTGAAAGCTGGCATGGTATCATCATTTCACCCACATAGCATGTGCTAAAAAGTTGAGAGGGTTACGGCAAAAACTGGATGCACTTCGTGTCCAAAATGGACAATCTCTTTCGAAGTATCAGGGTTTCATACGGAAACTCGTCTGTTACATGGATATTCTAGATCAAAGGCATCATCATAATAGTTGTGGAGAGAAAGTCTTCACTTTTTCTTCGCTTGTGTCATTTGCTTATCAAGCCGTAACCATGGATAATTTTCATCGTTTAACAGGGTGCTTGGGTCAGCCTTGACTTTGAAGGGAGGAATTTCATGAAACTTTTCATAATCTTCAGACATGTCTGTCTTGCCCTCCACTCCCACGATGTCCCTTTTTTCTGAAAGAACTATGTGGCGCTTTGGCTCATCGTATGATGTATTCGCTTCCTTGTCTTTTCTTTTTCTCGGTTTGGTAGACATGTCCTTCACATAGAAAACCTACGCCACATCATTGGCTAGTTCGAATGGTTCATAAGTGTACCCAAGATTGTCCAGATCCACTATTGTCATTCCGTACTGTGGGTCTACCTGTACCCCGCCTCCTGACAGATTGACCCATTTGCACTTAAACAAAGGGACCTTAAAATCATGTCCGTAGTCAAGTTTCCATATGTCCACTATTTAACCATAATATGTTTCCTTTTCCTTCTTGGTTACTGCATCAAAGCGGACACTGCTGTTTTGGTTGCTGCTCTTTTGATCTTGGGCGATCGTGTAAAATTTATTCCCATTTATCTCGTATCCTTTGTAAGTCAATACAGTCGAAGATGGTCCCCTGGACAACGAGTATAACTCATCACAAATAGTGTTGTCATCTCTGACACGTGTTTCCAACCAACTGCCGAAAGTCCTGATGTGTTCACATGTAATTCAGTCGTCACACTGCTCCGGGTGTTTGGAGCGCAGACTGTTCTTGTGTGACATACGGGGTCACCAAGGTAGAGTTCTGTAGAACTGCGTAGTGTGCTTGAGACCAGGAATGCCCGTCCCTGCATATTATTAAGTCCCCTCCGAGCGTGCCTTTTCCAGTCAGTCTCCCCTCATACCGCGATTTAGGGAGACCAATCTTATTAAGGCCAGGAATGAAGTCAACACAAAATCCAATGACATCCTCTGTTTGATGGCCCATGGAGATGCTTCCTTCTGGCCTAGTGCGGTTACGGACATATTTCTTTTGGACTCCCATGAACCTCTCAAAGGGGAACATATTGTGTAGAAATACGAGACCCAGAATGACAATCTCGTCGACTAGATGAACTAGGACGTGCGTCATGATATTGAAGAAGATGGTGGGAACACCCGCTCGAAACTGACAAGACATTGCGCCGCATCACTCCTTAGCCTTGGTATGATTTCTGGATCGATCACCTTCTGAGAGATTGCATTGAGGAATGCACATAGCTTCACAATGGCTAATCGGACGTTTTCCGGTAGAAGCCCCCTCAATGCAACCGGAGGCAGTTGTGTCATAATCACGTGGCAGTCATGAGACTTTAGGTTCTGAAACTTTTTCTCTGGCATATTTATTATTCCCTTTATATTCGATGAGAAGCCAGACGGGACCTTCATACTGAGCAGGCATTCAAAGAAGATTTCCTTCTCTTCTTTGGTAAGAGCGTAGCTGGCAGGACCTTCATACTGCTTTGGAGGCAAGCCGTCTTTTTCGTGCAAACGTTGCAGGTCCTCCCGTGCCTCCAGTGTATCTTTTGTTTTCCCATACACGCCCAAGAAGCCTAGCAGGTTCACGCAAAGGTTCTTCGTCACGTGCATCACGTCGATTGAAGAGCGGACCTCTAGGTCTTTCCAGTAGGGTAGGTCTCAAAATATAGATTCTTCCACATGGGTGTGCGTCCCTCAGCGTCATTCGGAACAGATAGTCCGCCAGGACCCTTTCCAAAGATTACGTGTAAATCATTGACCATAGCAAGTACGTGATCACCAGTACGCATGGCGGGCTTCTTCCGATGATCTGCCTCGCCTTTGAAATGCTTGCCTTTCTTTCGACATTGATGGTTGGTCGGAAGAAATCGACGATGGCCCAGGTACACATTGTTCCTGCATTTTTCCAGGTATATACTTTCGGTGTCAGCTAAACAGTGCGTGCATGCGTGGTATCCCTTGTTTGTCTGTCCTGAAAGGTTACTGAGAGCAGGCCAATCGTTGATGGTTACAAACAGCAACGCGTGCAAGTTAAATTCCTCTTGTTTGTGCTCATCCCACACACGTACACCATTTCCATTCAACAGCTGTAATAGTTCTTCAACTAATGGCCTTAGGTACACATCAATGTCGTTACCGGGTTGCTTAGGGCCTTGGATGAGAACTGGCATCATAATGAACTTCCGCTTCATGCACATCCAAGGAGGAAGGTTATACATACGTAGAGTCACGGGCCAGGTGCTGTGATTGCTGCTCTGCTCCCCGAAAGGATTAATGCCATCCGCGCATAAACCAAACCATACGTTCCTTGGGTCACCTGCAAACTCAGCCCAGTACTTTCTCTCGATTTTTCCCCACTGCGACCCATCAGCGGGTGCTCTCAACTTCCCGTCTTTCTTACGGTCCTCTCTGTGCCATCGCATCAAATTGGCATGCTCTTCGTTTCTAAACAGACGTTTCAACCGTGGTACTATAGGAGCATACCACATCACCTTCGCAGGAACCCTCTTCCTGGGGGGCTCGCCGTTAACATCACCAGGGTCATCTAGCACTAGTAGAAAAGGGGGCTTTTGGCCCGGTTGGTAAGGGCCTTTAGTCCCGGTTTTTGAACCGGGACTACAGGGTCGTTACTAATGCCTCCCCCCTTTAGTCCCGGTTCTTACACGAACCGGGACTAAAGGCCACGGCCACGTGGAGCTCCACTTACTAAAGGAAATTTTATGATATTTTTTTGAATTTTTTTTTGCGAATTTTTTTTTGAATTTTTTTTATTTTTAAATTCCTGAATTATTTTAACCTCTAATCTCTAATCACCACCCCTCATCACTGCTCAATTTATCCTCTAATCTTTAATCACCCCTCATCATTCCAAATCATCTAACTTCCCGGACGGTCACCCATCCTCTCACTACTCCAGCCTGAGCACGCTTAACTTCCGGGTTCTATTCTCCCTCGTTTCCAAGTCTGCACTTGTTGTTTTCCTGACAATAGTAAGATGTCAATCCTATTAACCCTCAGGAATTTAGCTTGAGCATGAAGTGACAAATTTCACTGATTGAGTTTGAAACTATTGTTTTAAAAAACAATAATTATTTAGTAACACTAATATTTCTGGAATAATTAGTTTGACCACTGTTTGACCACAGTTTCACCAGATTTGACCAAAATTCAAAAAAATGAAATAATTATTTAGTAACACTAATTTTCTAGAATAATTAGTTTGACCATTGTTTGACCATAGTTTGAATTTTTTTGAATTTTTTTGCCTCTCCAGATCTTAAAAGCCCCGTAACTTTTTTTCTGTTAGGTTTTTGAGGATTTTGAAAATGTTTAACGGGGTTTCGAAAATGTTTAACGGGGCACCAATGAGGAAACTGATGAAAACCCTGCAAGCTGAAAATGATCTGCTCAATTGGAACTACCAAAGGAGATGGTGTGCTTATACTGAGCACAAACATCGATATTTATAGAACCAGGTCAGAGAGTAGATAGGTGGTTGCAAGAATTGATTTGCACAGACCTATTAACTAACCTGATGCAAACAAAGTAACAAACAATGCAGTTATATCACAATCTATATAAATGTGCAAGAAACAGTTTTTCCTACATAGTTTTATATGTACTGTCCAGCTCCCTCCAAAATTCAGTACCAAGCAGGTGATAAATGTCATGTGCAGAATATAGTCTATTACTCTGTTTTCGATAAGTTCTTTACACATATTAGTATGTTAGAACAATGTAATAAGCTAAAAAGATTCTTAAAATGACGTGAAGTTTCTAAACTGATCATCATCAATGGAAATTATTTGCATACTGGCATATATATTGAGCCGTACATGCAATTTATAAAGGAAAATAGCGATTAAACTTCGGATACTTTATTATGCTGCTGACGACCTTATACATCAAGTAATCTGAAGTTATTCTGTTATCAAGCTCCTGATTAAGAATGCCGTGAAGAAGTGTGATAAAACTTGTTCCCACAAGAATATATGTACATTTGAAATATATTAAATTCGTGATAGCTAATTCATTAACGATTTACTGGTTCAAAATAATAGTACAATCAGAATGCCCTATAAGCTACCAATTCGGCAACCTGAACCCTTGCAGCTGTCTCTCTTCGCTCAATCTTCTAAGTAGGTTAAAAAGCTCTGTTTCCATAAAATATTTGAATCACAACCACCATGGCCCACATATAAAGATGACCCATATAAACTATGAACACAGAGCCTCCAATCATCCACAAATTGAATATGTACAGATAAGAATTGACTTGTTCTTGTTTTGGTCGCTGACAAGCAAAACCAGTCCACTGGCTGTATTCCCATTGGTGGCAACCTGAAGAAAAATATAAGATTAGCTCCAAAAAAGATACTCAACAGATACTCCATTCTCAACAAAATAGGTGAACGACTGGTACACAGCAGCACAAGATTTTGACAACAAACATCCTGCCACAAACGATGAAAACCGAACATAAGCAAACCCCACACAAAAAAGAAAGCCTGACAATAATAGTAGATAGATCTATTAAGGCACAATCTTTGCTTAAAATACAGCCGCTCAACTAAAACACGAACAGAGAAAGATGGGAGAAGATGAGCACCTTCAACGGGATGGCCGAGCATGACATATTACCAGCTCACCGCAGTCACCAATCCAATAGAAAATCCTAACCCTAGAACATCAACGGGGCAACAGAAGACCTAGATGAGCACCTAGAGATAACAAATCGATCAGAGAGAGGGGGGGTTAGAACCTGGAGATGACTGCGGCCAAGTGCAGCGCGGGATCTCGGGCTCGATGTGCGCTATCTCGACGTCAGCGCCGTCCTCCTCGCGCTCCGGGGGCGGGCAGTGGTTCTCCTTCTCGTCCCTCCGCACGGGCGTGCGGTGCAGCGGCGGCCGGCCGGGCGAAGGAGATGATGGCGGCGTGGGGCTGGACCTGGTGGTGGACGACGGCGACAACGCCGGCCGGATCGGAGGAATCGACCCCCCAAGGGGCTCCCCACTGGCCAAGGGAGAGAAGGTGAGGGCCGGGGATGGGGAGAGGGTGGGGGCGCGGTGGCGGTGGTGGTGGATGACGGCGAAGACGCCGGGGAAGTGGGCGGCAGGGGTGTGAGCGGGGCGGCGGCAATGTGGGCGGGGCGGCGAGGTCTGAGGGAGGGAGAGGGAGGGGAGAGGGCGAGGCGAGCGGGGGCTGGGACGCGGGAGGACGAGGGAGGGGGCGCGAGTGCGGCGTGGGGAGGGGCTATGTTATCTCCACGCGAGCTGTCGCATTTTATACACCTGCAGTGAAATGACGAAAATGCCCTTGTGGGGGCGCTGGAATTACGCGCGGTGGCACGAAACGGGAGTAACTGTTCATTGTAGCAGTAGATCCGGGTCGATTCGACGGCGCAGGTGATCCGGGAGCTCGATCCGACGGTTCAAAACGCATCAAGTAAACGATCCGACAGCCGAGAGTCGCTCAGCTCTGAGAGAGCCCATGTTCTCCCAAGTAACATATATCTACATGTAACTTTCCGAGTAGATGATTTTTCATATAATAAACTTTTGAATCCGAGTTCGTATGCAAAAGTTATGCCCATTTTACAAATTCCAGAGAGATTTTGTAAACAAAGTCGAAATTCATATTTGTAAATTTTCCCAACAACTAGACCACATATCACATGGAAAACTTATTTTATTTTATTTTTTTGACATTTCCATCATTTTCTTCAGTTTTTTCTAAAACT